>NC_080173.1:100619889-100727389 GCF_950295315.1 Erinaceus europaeus
ACATGAATTATGTTTTTCCTTTAGCATTTTGCTGGAAGGTCAGTGGTTTATGGCACCAAATAGACCAGTCACAGCCAAAGAAATTAAACAGTCTTCAAGAGCTTCCCAACACAAAAGTCCAGGATCAGATGGTTTTATAGTTGAATTCTACAAAATTCCTTGTGGTTTCTGTTAGTTTGTTTTCATTCATGATTTAACAGTGATCAGCAAGTTTGTAAGATAACAGGGGTACAATTCCCTACAGTTCTCACCACCAGAGTTCCTTGTCCCATCCCCTCCATTGGAGACTTCCTAAGACTGCCTCAAGAACCCAGGTTCGAACCCCGGCTCCCCACCTGCAGGGGGGTCACTTCACAGGCGGTGAAGCAGGTCTGCAGGTGTCTCTCTTTCTCCCCCTCTCTGTCTCCTCCTCCTCTCTCAAGTTCTCTCTGTCCTATCTAATAAAAATGGGGAAAATGGCCTCCAGGAGCAGTGGATTCGTAGTGTTCGCACCACCAAGGCCCAGCAATAACCCTGGAGGGAAAAAAAATCCCTTACTCTCTCTCTCTCTCTTTTTTGCCTCCAGGGTTATTGCTGGGGCTCGGTGCCTGCACTACTCCTGGTGGCCATTTTTTCCCATTTTGTTGCCCTTGTTGTTGTTGTTATTGTTATTGTTGCTATTGATGTTGTTCTTGGATAGGACAGAAAGAAATCGAGAGAAAAGGGGAGACAGAGAGGGGGAGAGAAAGACAGACACCTGCAGAACTGCTTCACCGCCTATGAAGCGACTCCCCTGCAAGCGGGGAGCCGATGGTTCAAACCGGGATCCTTACGCCGGTCCTTGCACTTTGCATTGTGTGCGTTTAACCTGCTGCACTACCGCCCAGCCCCCAATTCCTTATTCTTTTTTTTTTATTAAAATAGTTTATTTATTTATCTTCCTTTTTTGTTGCCCTTGTTGTTTTTATCATTGTTGTGGTTATTATTATTGTTGTTATTGATGTTGTTGTTGCTGAATAGGAAAGAGAGAAATGGAGAGAGGAGGGGAAGACAGAGGGGGAGAGAAAGACAGACACCTGCAGCCCTGCTTCACCGCTTGTGAAGCGACTCCCCTGCAGGTGGGGAGCCGGGGCTCGAACCGGATACTTAACGCAGGTCCTCGAATTTTGCACCACGTGCACTTAACCCGCTGCGCTACAGCCCGACTCCCCCAATTCCTTATTCTTTATCCCTCTGGGAGTGGGTACCAAAATTCTTTTCTGGTGCTGAGTCTGGTGAGCTCTTTACACATTCTGGTGGACGGCAACTAGACTTCTGAGAAGGAGCTGCAACCCTCCTTGCCTAGCTTTCCAAAATACAGAGGACACAGGAGTAGGCCGTGTGTCAGATGCACTTCTCCTCCTAACAGCTCCTTGCCACATGCTTATCTCTGTGCTTTTATCTTTTTTCCCACACGGGTGTCTTGAGACCCCTGGGAGCTGCTCCAGGGCTGGGGGGGGGGGCAGTCTGCAGGAGAGGGGGGCAGTGTCTGTCACTGGCACTATTAGAATTGCCTGCTCAGGATAATAACAATCAAAAGTAGGCCTGTTCTAGTGAGTTTTGTACTGTTTTAAAACTGACCCAAAGTGACCCACTTCCATGTGGTCTGTCCCCACTTCTCACGCCCCCACAGTCTTCCTTGAGCTGACCCTCTTCTGAATCCGGCCAATGAGCAGGCCTGTTATGTTTGCGGGCTGGGGGCGGGGCGTGTGTTTTTTGCTGGTAGGGTTATCACCGCAACTCTGTCTTCTTGATAGAGGGTGCAAGACAGGAAAGGAGAGGCCAAGGGCGGAGGGTAACTACACAGCACTGCTCCGCTGCTTGTGAAGCTTCTCCACGGGGTGGTGGAGGCTCGAACCCGTTAACTTCTGCGGGGCTGTGTGTGTGCCGTCTGTCTCCCGACCCCAGGAAGTGTGTTCTGAGTCCTGTTTCTTCTTCCTGCTGACTCTGGCCTCAAGAGCAGCTTACCTTCCTGTGGGCCTCTCACCCTGCTCTGCCCTGTCGGGTCAGCCTGCAGGTCTCAGCCAGACCCTCACCCCGTGGAGAATTCAGTTCTTTTTGTTGTTGTTTGTTTGTTTTGCCTCCAGGGTTATCACTAGGGCTGGAGGCCAGTACTACGAATCCACCGCTCCTGTCGGCCATTCTTTCCATGTTAGTGGATAGGACAGAGAGAAATTGAGAGAGGAGAAGGAGATAGAGAGAGGGGAGAGGGGGCCAGGCAGTGGGGCACCTGGTTAAGTACACACATTACAGTGGC
Source organism: Erinaceus europaeus (assembly GCF_950295315.1). Classification (NCBI taxonomy): domain Eukaryota; kingdom Metazoa; phylum Chordata; class Mammalia; order Eulipotyphla; family Erinaceidae; genus Erinaceus; species Erinaceus europaeus. Next base: position 100,622,165 of record NC_080173.1, read on the forward strand.
GCAAGGACCCTGGTTCCAGCAGGGCTATGGGGGCCCGAGTGAGGCGTTCCTGGTTACCTAGCGCTGAGGGTGTCGGGGCCGGTGAGTCCCCGGTGCATGACCGGTGTCCCCTCTCTGCGGGCAGGCGGTCCAGGGCACCGGCCTGGCCTTCATCGTCTACACGGAGGCCATCAAGAACATGGAGGTGTCGCAGCTGTGGTCGGTGCTGTACTTTCTCATGCTGCTGATGCTGGGTATCGGGAGCATGCTGGGGAACACGGCCGCCATCCTCACGCCGCTGACCGACAGCGAGTTCCTCTCCAGCCGCCTGCCCCAAGAGGCCATCTCAGGTGAGTGGCCAGGGAGGCTCAGGGACTGCGGCCATGTCCTGTCCTCCGGGAAGCGGGATCCGGGCTAGTCGCTGCGGGTCACGGGGAGCTCAGGGGTCCGCCCGGCTCCTCTGGTTCCTGCAGGCTGGGGGGGTGACACCAGACTCTCCACCCGCTGCTCGGAGCTCCCAGGAAGGACCTTGGGATTGCTGGCTTGCGAGCCTCTGGCCCTTGAGCAGGTATGGCTTCACCGCTCCCCGGCCAGGAATTGCCTCTTCTCTTTCTCTCTTTCTCTCTTTCTCTCTCTCTTTCTTTCTTTCTTTCTTTCTTTCTTTCTTTCTTTCTTTTTGATTTTTTAAAAAATACTTATTTTCCCCTTTTGTTGCCCTTGTTTATATTGTTGTTGTAGTTATTGTTGTTGGCTAGGACAGAGAGGAATGGAGAGAGGAGGGGAAGACAGAGAGGGGGAGAGACAGACAGACACCTGCAGACCTGCTTCACCGCCTTTGAAGTGACTCCCCTGCAGGTGGGGAGCCGGGGGCTCGAACCGGGATCCTTACGCCGGTCCCTGCGCTTTGCGCCACCTGCGCTTAACCCGATGCGCCACCGCCTGACTCCCTCTTTCTTTCTTCCTTCCTTCCTTCCTTCCTTCCTTCCTTCCTTCCTTCCTTCCTTTCTTTCTTTCTTTCTTTCTTTCTTTCTTTTCTTTCCCTTCTTCCTTCTTTCTTGTCCTTTCCTATATCTTTACTTCTCTCTCTCTTTTTCTTTCTCCCTTTCTTTCTCTTTCCCCTTCCTTCCCTTCCTTCTTTTTTCTTCCTTCCTCCCTTTATCTTCCCCTTCCTTCCCTTCCCTTCTCTCTGTCTTTCTTTCCTTTCTTTCCCTCTTTCTGTCTTTCTCTTTCTGTCTTTCTCTTTTTTCTCTCTTTCTGTCAGATAGAGCCCAAAGGGAGAGAGAGAGAGAGAGAGAGAGAGGCCGTAGCACTGGCCCTCCACACAGGGAGCCTCCCTGGTAAGGCGCTGACTCCTAGCCCCACACTGACTGGTGTTTCAGACGTTTTGTGTTCTGTCTGTCAGAGCATCACTGAGGCTTTGTGCCTGCTCCTCACCCCCGCCCCTGGCCCCAGCAGAATGTTGTTTTCTTTTTCAGATAGAGGGAGGGTTACAGGCAGAGAGGGAGAGAGAGACTGCAAAGAGGAGGAGAGACACCACCACACTGCTTCACTGTTTGAAAAACTTCCCTGTGGCCTGATGCTGCCATGTGGTGCCCGGAGGCCTGAGCCTGAGTCTCACTCGAGGTCCAGCGTGCTCTCACTCGCTGGGGCCTCCCTGCCCGAGCCTGTTCTTGCCTCGTGGCACCACGGTCTGCCCCCTGTATCACGTACGCGTCCTTTTTGGAAAGGATTTATTTATCTAAGGGCTTATGGGAGAGAACCAGGCAGCACTGTGGCACGAACCTCGCTGGCATCAGACTCGGGACCTCATGCTGGGGACTCCAAGGCTTCTCTCGGTTGTGCTGCTGTGTGGGTCACGACGTGTCCGTTTATCCAGCGCGGTGGTCTCCCCACGTGCCCTTGGCAAGACGGCTGCCACCAAGGCCAGCACACAGAGCAGCTCCAGCAGCCTTGAGCCCCTCTCGGCCATGGCGCCCTGCCCATGTCATTATCCTCCTGCTGACGTTTGTTGTCTCAGGCGTGTTCTTTTTTTAATTAATTAATTTATTTAAAAAAGGAGACGGTAACAAAACCGTAGGATTTTGTTACCACACAATTCCCACCACCAGAACTCCGTGTCCCATCCTCTCCCCTGATAGCTTTCCCATTCTCTATCCCTCTGGGAGCATGGACCCAGTGTCATTGTGGGAGCAGAAGGTGGAAGGTCTGGCTTCTGTCACTGCTTCCCCGCTGAACATGGGCATTGACCGGTCGATCCATACTCCCAGCCTGCCTCTCTCTTTCCCTAGTGGGCAGGGCTCTGGGGAAGCAGAGCTCCAGGAAACATTGGTGGGGCTGTCTGTCCAGGGAAGTCTGGTTGGCATCATGCTAGCATCTGGAACCTGTTGGCTGAACAGAGAGTTAACATACAAAGCCAAACAAATTGTTGAACAATCATGAACCTAAAGGCTGGAATAGTGCAGATGAAGAGTTGGGGGGGTACTCACTGCAGACTCTAGTGTACTTCTGCTTTCAGATATATATTTTGCCCTAGTTTGTGGATACGTGTGAACATATGCTCTATCTCATGGAACCTGGTCTATATCTAGGTTTTGGGACTTTGTTAGGAAGTGATCCACCTGAGATGGAATTAGAGAATACTATGAAAGGAAAGGTCTCACCCGAGTAATGAAGCTGAAGGGTTGTCATTCCACATCTGAAGTCTCTGGACACAGTCTGAAGTGAAGCATGCCTCAGGCGTGTTCTGAACCTTCACTTCATGTGGTGAGAATGAGCACGAGCAGAGCAGTTCTCAAGATGAGGAAAGAAAATAATCATAGAAAAATAATAATTGTGGGAGCGGGGTGGTGGCACACCTGGTTAAGCAGCACACAGTACTAAGCACAAGGACCGCCACAAGGATCTGGGTTCAAGCCCCTGCTCCCCACCTGCAGGGGGCACACTTCACAAGTGGTGAAGCAGGTCTGCGGGCATCTTTCTCCCTCTCTATCTTCTCTCAGTTTCTCTCTGTCCTGTCCAATAAAATGGAAAACATGACCTCCAAGGGCCGTGGATTTGTAGTGCTGGCGCCAAACCCCAGCGATAACCCTGGAGGCAGAAGTGAAAAAGTATAAACAAATAATAATTGCTTCTCTTCCTTCTCCCCACATATGGCCATTCCCTGTCCTCTTAGAGAGTCCTGAAGAGAATGTCGCCAGCTCCAGCACCCCCCTGAACTCAGGTCTGAGCAGTGAGGACAGAGTCACCAGACTCGCAGCCTGCCAGCTCTCAGAGAGGGCCGCCCCCAGCCCGCTGACCCTGAGCAGGGCAGCCCCGGCCCACGTCTGCCGTCAGTCGCCCACAGACACTGCTGGGTCAGCGCCGCCCCCACCCGTGCCCAGTCCACAGCCACGAGGCTGAGCGGGCAGAGGGGCCGGCCCACGGCCGCCTCCCAGTCCCCGGGGTCCCCGCCCCGGCCCTGCGGCCCCAGCAGTCGGTCGGGGCAGGTGGGCAGCTAGCTGGTCTTGTGGCCGCAGGGCTGGTGTGTCTCCTCAACTGTGCCATGGGCCTGCTGTTCACCCTGGAGGCCGGGAACTACTGGTTCGACATCTTCAACGACTACGCGGCCACTCTGTCCCTGCTGCTCATCGTGCTGGTGGAGATCGTCGCCGTGTGCTATGTGTACGGGCTGCGCAGGTGAGGCAGGCCGCCCACCCACACCCCGGAGGCTGCCCAGGCGCAGAGCTCTCGCACCTTCCTCTTGAGCCCTGCCTGTGTTTGCCAGCGGCTGTGTGAATTTCTCTTCTGCTTTTACAATTTATTTCACTGGATTGGATAAGACGGGGAGAAACTGCCGCCCTGCTTCATCACTCATGAAACTTCCCCCCTACAGGTGGGGACCAGGGACTTGAACCCAGGTCCTTACACACTGTCATGTGAGTGCTTAACCAGGTGCGCCACTCGGCCCTATATATTTTTTCTTATAGTTGATAGGACAGAGAGAAATTGAGGGACTGGAGGCAGCAGAGAGAGAGAGACACCTGCAGCCCAGCTTCACCACTCCTAAAGCTTCCCCCCTGCAGGTCAGAACCTCGGGACCGAGGTGTTGAACCTGGGTCCTTGTGCACGGTAATGTGAGTGCTTAACCAGGTGCTCCACTGCCTGGTCCCCCAAAGACTGTTTTTTTTTATGTTTATTTATTTATTCCCTTTTGTTGCCCTTGTTTTATTGTTGTAGTTATTGTTGTTGTTGTTATTGATGTCGTCGTCCTTGTTGGATAGGACAGAGAGAAATGGAGAGAGGAGGGGGAGACAGAGAGGGGGAGAGGAAGACAGACACCTGCAGACCTGCTTCACCGCCTGTGAAGTGAACCCCCTGCAGGTGGGGAGCCGGGGGCTCGAACCGGGATCCTTACGTGGGTCCCTGCGCTTTGTGCCGCCACGTGCGCTTAACCTGCTGTGCTACCGCCCGACTCCCAAGACTGATGTTCCTTAAGTTTATTTATTAATGACAGAAAGGTGAGAGGGCCAGAGCATCACGGGCACACGCAGTGCTGGGGCTCAAACTCAGGACCTCATGCTTGAGAGCCCGGCACTTTATCTACTGTGCCAGCTTTGGGGCTGCTGGGGGAGGGGGCTTTGCTTTGTTTCCCCCGATTTCAGCAAGCTCTCTGTCTTTCTTCTGTCTTCCGTTTACCCTCTCTCCGCATTCTCTCCCCCACCTCCCGCACTTCAGTTCCGCTGCCTATTGTTGGGTACTTGTGGTCCCCGGCCGCTTCCGGAAGCAGGAAGTGGTGCCGGACTTAGTCATTCACCAAGTCCAGCTGATGGCTCGCCCTTGGGAAGCTTGGCTAGCGCTGGGTTGCTGTGCTGCCCTGTGCAGTCCTGAGCTGAACTGGGATCCCCAGAGAGTGAACCAGACCAAGAACCAGCGGTCCCGGGCCGCTCCCCGGCCTTGAGTCTGCAGGGAGCCCACCTGCTCTGCCTCTCGTCTGGCCACAGGGCCTCACCCCCTTCCCCCCCCCCACCCTCCAGGCTCTGGTTAATCAGGTTCTGGTGCAGCCCTGAGAATTCACCAAACTCCCATGTGAGACGGGGGACCGGGCTGGGCTGGAGAGCCTGTGTGGTCCAGACGAGGCAGGGAGCCTGTCAGCAGTGTAGAACCTCGGCCCAGCACACCTGTCCAGCCAGGTGTGCTCTGGAGCGTGTGCGGGGCCCTGGGGCTCATCACACCTTGGGAAGTGGTTGGTGCTCAGCTGGGACCCCAAACGGAAGGCTATTCACACTCTCCTTCCCTTCCTCATCTTCTTTTTTAAATATATTTTTTATTTTATTTTATTATTTATTGTCTTTATGTATTTGATAGAGACAGCCAGAAATTGAGAGGGAAGGGGGTAATAGAGAGGGAGAGAGACAGAGAGACACCTGCAGCCCTGCTCCACCACTCAAGAAGCTTTCCCCCTGCCCTTCGACCAGGGGCTCGAACCTGGGTCCTTGAGCACTGTAATATGTGTGCTCAACCAGGTGCACCACCACCTGGCCCCCTATTTTATTTTTGAGAGATATGCAGAGAGAGAAACATTAGAACACTGCTCAACTCTGGCTTATGGTGGTGTGGGGGATTGAACCTGGGACTTTGGAGCCTCAGGCATGAGAATCTGTTTGCAGAACCATTATGCTGCCTCACACACACACACACACACACACACACACACACACCCTCCCCAGTCTTCTGACCCTCCAGACAGGTGCTAGGCTGGGGACTTGTGATACTTTAAAGCCAGGCCCTCTTAGCAGCTGTTCTACTGCATCCCAGGAAGCCTGAGGGTCCCGGATAACGTTAGGGCAGAGCAGATTCAAGCCAAGATTGCTCTCCTGTTGGATGTCTCAAGCGCCGAGGAGCTTGTGAGGCTCCGAGGAGGGCTTGGGATTCGCAGCACACCCCAGACTTCATCTCCCAACACTTCCTTCCTCCCAGACTAAGGCCGCGAGGCCATTAGCATTAGAGTCAGTAGCTGCCCCTGTTTCCCAGACCAAGGGACGTGGGACTTGCAGTCCTCATGCCAAACATGTCCCCGGGAACTGGGGCAAATCTGTCACCTAGGAAATGCAGAGGGAAAAGGAGATTGGTCCCCGAGAGGGTGTGAGCTTCCGGGAGAGAGAGAAGGCTAGAGAGAAAGTGTGTGGAGCAGGAGGAAGGGCCCTCTGGAGGTGCCAGCAAAGGAGCTTCCCCTGTCTAAAAAGGGTGGCACAGGCAGAGACAAAAGATGACCCAGAGGTTGTTTTTAATTTTTTATTAGTGGTTTAATCATGATGAACAAGACTGTAAGATCACAGGGGCACAATTCCACACAGTTCCCACCACCAGAGTTCCGTGTCCCCTCCCTTCCACTGGAAGCTTCCCTGTTCTTTATCCCTCTGGGAGCAGGGATCCAAATTCTTTATGGGGAGCAGAAGGTGGGAGTTCTGGCTTCTGTCATTGCTTCTCCGCTGGACATGGGTGTTGGCAGGTGGATCTACACCCCCAGCCTGTGTCTGTCTGTCCCTAGTGGGGCAGGGCTCTGGGTACTGTCCAGTGGAACAGAATTGTGAGCCCAGAAAGAAACCCTCATACCCACAGACATCCAAATTTTGGCAAGGGGGCCCAAACTATTAAATGGAGAAAGGAGAGTCTCTTCAATAAATAGTGCTGGGAAACTTGGGTCGAAACGTGAATGAAACTGAACCACTACATTTCACCAGAAACAAAAGTAAAGTCCCAGCGTATCAAGAACTTGGATGGTAGGCCAGAAACTATTAAAGACCCAGGAAATTTTTTTTCTTGCCTCCAGGGTTATCGCTGGGGCTTAGTGCCTGCATTACGAATCCACTGCTCCTGGAGGCCATTTTTCCATTTTTTGTTGCCCTTGTTATTGTTATTGTTGTTGTCGCTGTTGTTGTTGTTGGACAGGACAGAGAGAAATGGAGAGAGGAGGGGAAGACAGAGGGGGAGAGAAAGACAGACACCTGCAGACCTGCTTCACCGCCTGTGAAGCGACCCCCCAGCAGGTGGGAAGCCGGGGGCTCGAACTGGGATCCCTGATCTTTGTGCTAAGTATGCTTAACAGGAAAACCCAGGAATTTTATACCACCTGTTGCAGAAACAACCTGGGAAGAACGTCCTTCTGCTGGTTCAGAGAGCGCCACCTAGTGGCCAGGTGGCAAGAGTGCTCAGCAGCCTTTTTTCCTGCCGCTGGGGAGGGGAGTGAGGCTCAGAGAATATTGAAAACCCCTGTGACTCTGGAGCCTGGAGGCCAGCAGAGTCAGCACAGGGACGGGGTCTCTGTGTCCTGCAGGCCTCAGGCCCGGGGGCTGTGCTACACACAGATGAAGTCTCATCCCCCTCTCCTGGGCTGCTGACTTTATTTTGTTCTTTTTTATTGAGGGGGTTAATGGTTTGCAGTAAGCGAGCACAGTTGTCGGCAACACTGGCAAAATGTCTCATCTCACCATGACAGGTGTCTGCAAAACACTCTCCCCCGAGGCGAGGTCCCCTCCACCCTCAAACACCAGGACCCGAAAGCCGCCCTCCCCACCCTGAGTCCTCTGCTTTGGTGTAGACGCCAAAAGCGGGGGAGCATGTTTCAAAGCCCCCTGGAGCCAAGACAGGACACTCATCCAGACTCTGGGCCTCCGTCAGCCACTGCCTGGGTGTCCTTGGACACGGCACGTCCCAGCCCAGGGCCTCGGTTTCTTCCTCTGCTGAAACGGGAAGATAGATGCCTGGCTAGCTTTTTTCCAAGTGCTGACGAGAAGTTCCCTAATCAGGCTTGGCGGGGTTAGGAAGACAGACATCCAGTCTGAGCAGTCTCGACAGACAGTGCTGCTATGCTGCTGCCCAGTCTAGGCGGAGAGAGAAGAAAGCCTGCCTGCTTCTCTTCTCTGAGGGGGAAGAGGTAAAAAGGAAAGGCCGGAGAGGGGTGAGGGTTGACGGGCAGTAGTGCGCTGGGTTAAGCGCACACGGCGCAAAGCACAAGGACCAGCGCAAGGATCCCGGTTCAAATCCCCAGCTCCCCACCTGCAGGAGGGGTCGCTTCACAGGCGGTGAAGCACGTCTGCAGGTGTCTGTCTTTCTCTCCCCCTCTCTGTCTTCCCCTCCTCTCTCCATTTCTCTCTGTCCTACCCAACAACGACGATATCAATAACAATGACCACAATGGCAGCAAAATGGAGATCACGCAGGCTGAACCAGCTTCCCCCATCAGCTGGGATAACCTGGGCTTTTCTGTTCCTGATTTCCAAATAGATTTGAAAGCGACCTCGAGGCCATGACGGGGCGCCCGCTGAACTGGTACTGGAAGGCCATGTGGGCCGGTGTGAGCCCACTGCTTATTGTCAGCCTCTTCATCTTCTACCTGAGTGACTACATCCTCACAGGGACGCTGCAGTACCAGGCCTGGGATGCCGCCCAGGTACCTGCCACCTCAGGGCCCCGGGCCCCCGCCACACACACACACACACACACACACACACACACACACACACACACACACACACACATGCCCCTGTGCGTGTAGGCCGGGCACAAGCTCCACCATGAGCGTGAGACAGCTGCTGGCCTCTCACAAGGAGGCAGTGTGACCGGGGCTCTAAATGCCCAGCCTGGGGCCAGAGACACCACTTTTCCTCTGGGGTGTCTTGGGGGAGACAGCTCCCAGTGAGGTGCTGGACCCTTCCTCCCCCGGCCTGCAGACCCACTTAGGCCTCCTCAGCACAGGCTGGGGCGGGGGGGAGGTTGGCCTCAGTGGGGACCCTGCAGGGATGTGGGTGAAGCAGCATCCTGGGTGCTACAGGGACCCAGGTTTGCACTGGTGTCCCAGGAGTGGCTTCCAATGTGACCCGGACAGTCAGCTCACACAGACGTAGTGTCAGTGCTTCATAATTATTATTTAGCCACTGGGATTCTTGCTGGGGTTTGATGCTTCCATTACCCCCAGTGGCTTTTTTGTTTTTAATAGGAAGTTAGAGACACAGGGGATGGGAGAAAAGGGAGACCATCTCACAATTTATGAAGCCTCCCCGCAGCAGCGAATCAGTGACATCGTGATGTGTGTGTGTCCTGCTGGACGAGCCGCCCCCCAGCCTGAGCTAGCAGTATTTTTTCATTATTATCTTTATTCATTTATTGCATAGAGACGGCCGGAAATCAAGAGGAAAAGAGGGAGACAGAGGGGAATTGGGCGGCAGCGCGGTAGGTTAAGCGCACGTGGCGCAAAGCGCAAGGACCGGCAGAAGGATCCTGGTTTGAGCCCCCGGCTCCCCACCTGCAGGGGAGTCGCTTCACAGGCGGTGAAGCAGGTCTGCAGGTGTCTGTCTTTCTCTCCCCCTCTCTGTCTTCCCCTCCTCTCTCCATTTCTCTCCTATCCAACAACAATGACAACAACAATAACTACAACAATAAAACAAAAGGGCAACAAAAGGGAACAAATATCTTTTTAAAAAAAAGCACATAAAAAAAGAGGGAGACAGAGAAGGAGAGAGACAGAGAGACACCTGCAGCCCTGCTTCACCACCCAGAAAGCTTTCCCCCAGCAGGTGGGGACCGGGGACTCGAACCCGGGCCCTTGTGCACTGTAACATGTGCGCTCAACCAGGTGCGCCACGGCCCAGCCCTCGCTGTCAGTATTTTAACCACCTGCATCGCTGTGTCTGGCCTGAGGGTCAGTCCTGGCTCACCTTTTAAGCAAATGCCACTGGCCCATTTGTCTTGCCCCGCTGGGTAGAGGAAGCTGAAAGCAGAGCCCTGTAGCCCATGGGGCTGGGGAAGGGCCCAAGGTGCCAGCCCCTCCATGTGAGCATCTATGGCAGGCTGAGAAGGCGCCCCACGCCCATCTAGCTGTGGCCGCGGCACCTGCAGGGCAGCTTACTCTGTGAGGACCAGGGTTCCTCCTGTTTTTTTAGTGCCCGGGCTCAGTGCGGGCACTACAATCGCATTGTTCTCAGTAGCCATATCCCTTTTATTCTTTTTCTTTCTATTATACTTGACAGGACAGAGAGGAATCAAGAGGGGAGGGGAGATAGAGGAAGACAGACACCTGCAGACCTGCTCCACCCATTGTGAAGCAAACCCCACCCCCGCAGGCAGGGAGCCAGGGGGCTCAAACCCTGGTCCTTGTGCTTAGTACTATGTGCACTTAAACGGGTGTGCTATCACTTTAAATATTTTTAATTTATTATAAATAAATTATTTAATTTATTTATTTAATTTAAATATTTTTATTTAATTTATTTACTCTGGACAGAGACAGAGAAATCGGGAGAGGAGAGGCAAAGAAAGAGAGAGAGAGGAGGAGGAGGAGGAGGAGGAGAGCTGCAGCCCTGCTTCCCCAGGTCCTTACACTCCGTAATGTGTGCGCTCAACCAGGGGCGCCCTCCCCTGGCCCCTGCACTGGTTTTGAGAGAAGCCCGCCTTCCCTAGACTTGCCGGCCTGTGCCTTCCTGCAGAGAAAGGGAATAGTTGGGGGCGTATCACCTCACTTGAGTGTGTCGTGAGTTTCACTGGCTCTCTAGGCAGCCATCCTCCCACCAGGTAGGTTCCGAGACCCTTCAAGACTTCTCCCCTGGGACCAGGTGTCGGCGCACCTGGTTGAGTGCACACGTCACAGCGCACAAGGACCCAGGTTCAAGCCCCTGGCCCCCACCCGTAGGAGGGAAGCTTCTCGCATGGTGGAGAGGGCTGCAGGTGGTCTCTCTGTCTCTTTCCCTTTCTACCTCTCCTCCCCCTCTCAATTTCTCTCTCTCTCTATCCAATAACAAATAAATGAAACCTAAAAAAAAAAAAAAGACTTTTTTCTCCTGAGACCAGAGCTGTGCTGTTTGATATGACAGCTTTTAGGTGGCTTTTCGATTCGTTAAAATCCAGTCCTTTGCTCTGGTCATATTGTAGGTGCTCAAATGAACAGCACTTGAGTCATCACAAAAGAGCTTTCGGGTTTATTTCTTCTTTTAATTTTTACTGCCGCCCGCACTGGCACTGGGGTTTGGCAGCTGCATGATGAATCCGATGCTCGTCGTGGCCATTTCCCCCCCCCTTTCTTTTCTTTTATAGGAGAGAGAAATTGAGAGGGGTGGGGAGAGAGAAAGATAGACACCTACAGCCCTGAAGCTTCATCGCTCATGAAGCTTCCCCCCTGCAGGTGGGAGTCAAGGGCTTGAACCCGGGTCCTTGTGCCTGGCAATGCAACGTTTACTGGGTGCACCACTGCCCGGCCCCAGATCACAGGAAGTTCTCCTGGGCACTGCTGGGTGCAGGCGGCCGCCCTGGTGTGTCAGACAAGTTGCCTGTGCTCGGCCCTGTGGTCACTCTGTGGTGCCAGTCCAGATGGCCGTGCGCGCTCTGGCAGAGTTCGGGGCGAGAGGAAGGCGGCAGCAGGCCTGCTTGTGGGTGAACTGCAGAGCCATGACTGTCGGGGTCTGAGCGTGCCCGGTCCCCTTTGATGGCCTGAGGTGCCAGGCTCTAGAAGGCCACCCTCCGGGCATTCTTTATTTTTTTTTAATTTATTCCCTTTTGTTGCCCTAGTTGTTTTATTATTGTAGTTATCTTTATTGTTGTTGTTGTTGTTGGATAGGACAGAGAGAAATGGAGAGAGGAGGGGAAGACAGAGAGGGGGACAGAAAGACAGACACCTGCAGACCTGCTTCACCGCCTGGGAAGCGACTCCCCTGCAGGTGGGGAGCCGGGGGCTCGAACCGGGATCCTTATTCTGGTCCCTGCGCTTTGCACCACGTGCGCTTAACCCACTGCGCTACCGCCCGACTCTCCTCCCAGGCCTTCTTTCTGCTGATGTTTGGCTCCTTTCAGGGTCAGCTGGTGACCAAGGATTACCCCACCTACGCACTGGCCGTCATCGGGCTGCTGGTGGCCTCCTCCACCATGTGCATCCCACTCGTGGCCCTGGGGACTTTCCTCACACGCCGCTTCAAGAAGGGAGACGCGGCGCCCGTGGCCTGAGGACTGGACTTTCTGGAGACGGCGGCCAGCCACTCAGTCTCACGGCCGCGGTGGGCAGGGAGGGCCTCCTGGGCTGCTGTGTAAGAGACGTGACTCCAGAAGCAACCGGCCGGCCAGCGTCTGCCTGAGCCTGAGGAGAAGAACCAGGCAGGTGTGGGGACAGAGGACCTCAAGGTCGCATGTGACGCCTTCTCATCACCAGAGGCATTTTCAAGACCAGCCTTGAGGACGACTGTCCTCGATTCTAGGAAAGCCCTGGAGCTAGGGCACACCGTGGGCAGAGATTTAACTATATTCTATGGAATAAAAGTGTATTTTTGTTTCCTGAAGAGGTTCTAAAATATTAGAAGGTCATTGCTTTCGCATCAGTTTGAAAGGAAGGTCTTTTTTCCCTTTTGTTGTCCTTGTTTATTGTTGTATTGTTGTTGAGTAGGACAGAGAGAAATGGAGAGAGGAGGGGAAGACAGAGAGGGGGAGAGAAAGACAGACACCTGCAGACCTGCTTCACCGCCTGGGAAGCGACTCCCCTGCAGGTGGGGAGCCGGTGGCTTGAACCGGGATCCTTACGCCGGTCCTTGCACTTCGTGCCACGTGCACTTAACCCTCTGTGCTACTGCCCGGCCCCCTTTTGTTTTTTATTTATACCACCAAGGCTCCTGGTTGGGACTCGGTGCCTGCATGATTCCACCACTGCAAGCAGCCTTCTAATACTGTTATTTCCTTTGGGTAAACAGTGAGGGTTAGATTGTGGAGGAAAGACAGCTCTCCACTCCTCGTGAAGCTTCTCCCCTGAAGGTGCTCCCATTAGTAGGTCAGGATTCAAACCCAGATCCTTATGCACAACACCAAGTGCATTTTGCCAGTGGGCCATTTTCCAGTCCCGAGAGGAGCTTTCAGTGCCCGAGGGGCCATGTCTGAAAGTCACCGGCATGAAATCTCCTCTCCTCACTTAGTCGCAGTGAATCTGTGGTTGGCATGCTCTTGGCTAACAAAAAGAAGAAGACCTTAGCGGGCCCACAGAGGGCCCCATCCTGCAGTCTGAGACTGCCCACAGTGGGTCTAGGACAGATGCCTGCTATGGAAACGGCCCAACTCCAGCATGCAAGCCCGGTCTTCAGTGGGGCTTAGGTTAGCAGTCACGGCAGACACCCCTAGTGTGCCGGAAAGCCGCCAGAAGCTCCAGGGAGGAGTGTGGACCCAGCCTCCTGGTCACTTAATATCCATGCGGACATGCTGGCCAACTCTACCGGAAAAGACCCAGACATCGCCTAAAAAATCTATTTTAAATTATTTATCTGTACATAAGTTTTCTAAAAATGTATATAATTCCAAACACCTTGTGACTGAAGATACGCCATATGTATGAAACAGTGTCAGCCCACATGCAAAGTGTCCTGTCTTTTTGTTTGACTGGGCTAAGTAGGGCGAGGTTACCCTTCCGCAGGGGAGAGGTTGGGTTCTCCCAGTCTGTGCATCCCTGAGCAGACACAGAAACCACTCTAGGCAGGTCTGTCTCGGATCTTCAGACACATTCTCTTGGGATGTCAGCTGCGATTCTTTTCGCCTCTTTTTTAAAAAAAATTTTTGTATTTATTTTCCCTTTTGTTGCCCTTGTTGTTTTTTTATTGTTGTTGTTGTTATTGATGTCATCATTGTTGGACAGGACAGAGAGAAATGGAGAGAGGAGGGGAAGACAGAGAGGGGGAGAGAAAGACAGACACCTGCAGACCTGCTTCACCGCCTGTGAAGCGACTCCCCTGCAGGTGGGGAGCCGGGGGCTCGAAGCAGGATCCTTACGCCGGTCCCTGCGCTTTGTGCCATCTGCGCTTAACCTGCTGCGCTACTGTCCTGCTCGTCTTTTTGTCTCTTAAATTCCTTCATGTCCCCTCCATTCGTCCCCTTGGCCAAAGATGACAATACTGAGCAGGTCTCAAACCACCGGCTCATCAACACTCAGCTCCGCCTGATAGCTAGACAATCACTGTTTTTGAAAATGCTCAGACAGCATGTACTCACCAGAGCTCTTCAGTGTTGGGAGACCTCAGCCCAGTGCCCTGGAGCACAGGCCCTGCATTCCTCAGGCCCTGGTATCCCAGGTGCAACCCCAGCTGGTGCCAACACAGACCAGAACTGGGCAGGACTCTGGTTGGTCTCTCGTGCATAAACGATTTTGTTTCCTAAATATGCACCTTAGATATAAAGGTTTGAAGGGTGGCTATGCTTGGTGAGGAACACACAGTGGCAGGGTCTGTCCCTGCATCATGGTGGGGCAGTCTCCCTCTGCAGACCCCGTTCGTGGTGGTCATTCTGACCACCGGGACCGCCCTACCACCAGCCCAGTTGCCAGCTGAGTGACTCGGTCTTGCTGCCAGCTACCTGGGACTGGAAGGGAGGTGGCTGTCCCCTTGGTGACAGACCATTCCATTCCGGTGGCCTCCACCTCACCGCCCCTTCTGTCACCTGGACTTATTTTAGACTCCCAGAGCCAAGACCATGGCCAGCTAAGACTGAGGGGAGACGTGTCACACGTCCAGGGGCGACTGCATGACACTGAGCTCAGGGGCCTGACAGCAGGTCGGCAAGCTAGCTCCCCTGGGGGTGGCTGCCTGTCCACAGGTGTGACCCAGCTTGAGTTTGGCCCCCACTACACTTGGGGGGGGGGGCGTGTCTTTGTGCTGTGGTGTCTTTCCCTCTGTCTTTCTGCCTCTACTTGTCTGAGAGAGTTGACCCAAAGCAGTAAGGCCCCAGTGCCAACAAAGTTTGAAAGCAATTCTGGACAATTTTTTTTTTCACTCCTACAGAATGAATTTTGTTCTGAAGCTCAAGTAAGATGCAAGTTCCAGTATTTTAGGATGATGTGTCCCAGATGGAAATACCGACCTCAGTTCAGTTTCACTTCTGGTTTCTGTGACCTTTCACTAAGTGTGAGGCGCATTTCTCGAGAATCCTCGAGAGATTTCTCAGCAATCCCCTTGAGCCAGCTTCTTTGCTGACTGGACAAAGCGGCCACTCGACATAATTTCCCCTCCCTCCAATAAACTGGAGAAGAGAAACTGCACCACTTACACTGCACAGAGACCTGACACTGGTCAGATCACGGTCACTCAGGGGTGGTCCAGGAGGTGGATAAAGCAGTGGGTACAGCACTGGATTCTCAACCAGGAGGTCCTGAGTTCAATCCCCAGCAGCACATGTAACAGAGTGATGTCTGGTTCTTCCTCTCTCTCCTCTTTCTAATGAATAAATAAATTCTTAAAAAAAAAAGAGAGAGAGAGAGAGAGAGAGACAGAAACAGGCACCCTTGACTTAGCTCCCAGTCAGATGGAGAGAATTCGGCTTTTCTACAATTGTCATCATAAAAAAAAAAATAAAAAAAAAAGTAAAGCCTGGTTTTTTTTGGGGGGGGCATTACCATTAACCACCTGCAGTTCAAGATATCTGTTAATACAAGGCCTTCTCCCCTGCTAATACACTATCTTGGGGTAAAAAAAAAAATGGGGAAGAAAGGAGAATCCACCCAGTCTTTGCTTTTTCCTTATTTTTATTTGTTTATTACTGGATAGACACAAAGGCAGAGAAACTGAGAGGGGAGGGATAGTGAGGGAGAGACACTTGCAGCCCTGCTTCAACACTTATGAAGCTTCCCCCCAGCAGGTGGGGACCAGGGGCTTGAACCTGGGTCCTTGCGCACTGTAATGTGTGCACTCAACCAGGTACAACACCGCCTGGCCCCTAAGACAGACACCTGCAGACCTGCATCACCGCTTGTGAAGCAACAACCCTGCAGGTGGGGAGCCGGGGGCTCGAACCGCGATCCTTACACTGGTCCCTGCGCTTCACACCACATGTGCTTAGCCCGCTGTGCTACCAGCAGGCTCCGTTTTTTCTGTATCTCCCTTTGACACTCACCTCCGTGTGCAACAAAAAAACCAGTGCAGTGCAAGAGAAGTCATGAGAAGAGGCTTACTTACATACTCTAAGGAAATGGGGGGGGGGGTGTTTCTAATCTGACAAGACACAACTTCCGAATTGCTGCAGACATCTCCCAACCTTCCTGTGTGTCCATTGACTTGGAAATCAATGTTGAGAAAGATCTGGAAGACTAAATCTTCTTCTGAGAGAACTTCTGTAAGTATGTACAAAGCCAGCTCACACCCACACACCAACAGCCCAGGAATTCCATCTTCCTCCACAGGACTGGAGACTCCTGGGCATCGAAACGCCTGCCTGCAATCCCCACGTGCCCACTGGCTTGCTCCTAACTGGCGAGGACAAGGGGTGGAGGTGTGAGCGTCAGATGTTACTCGGGCGCCAAGCTTGTAAGCTGAGCGCTCTCCCAGCTGGGCCCCTGAGAGCACTGCTTTGTTCCCATCCCAATCATTTCACTGGGGAAACTGGGGTTTTCGGAACGGGACCACTGTTGACACTCTCCTCTCCCTATAGCTGTGTCTGCACTCCCCTCCCGACACCACCTTAAGTCACCACCAAGGTGCATGGGGCTCCCAAACCCCTCTCCACCGCCACCCCAGGCCTTTGCTTTGGGCCAGAATATTTCCTAAAAGCCCTATCTTCCCATTTGTCAGCAGAGGCCTATGCAAGATCACAACACAGAAACATCTTTTCACAGGACGCTTTACTAGCTGCATGCCGGACTTTACACGCAACAAAAAAGTATAAAGACAATTTTTTTTTTGCTTCCAGGGTTATTGCTGGGATTCAGCGCCTGCACTTCAAACCCACCGCTCCTGGAGGCCATTTTTTTCCCATTGTGTTGCCCTTGTTGTTGTTATTGTTGCCAATGCTGTTGTTGTTGGATAGGACAGAGAGAAACCGAGAGAGGAGGGGAAGACAGAGGGGGAGAGAAAGACAGACACCTGCAGACCTGCTTCACCGCCCATGAAGCAACACCCCTGTAGGTGGGGAGCCGGGGGCTCGAACTGGGATCCTTACACCGGTCCTTATGCTTTGTGCCACCTGCGCTTAACCTGCTGCGCTACCGCCTGGCCCCCTAAAGACAATTTCTTTCACTTCTTTTTTTTTTTTAAATATTTATTTTATTTATTTATTCCCTTTTGTTGCCCTTGTTGTCTTATTGTTGTAGTTATTATTGTTGTTGTCGTTGTTGGATAGGACAGAGAGAAATGGAGAGAGGAGGGGAAGACAGAGAGGAGGAGAGAAAGATAGACACCTGCAGACCTGCTTCACCGCCTGTGAAGTGACTCCCCTGCAGGTGGGGAGCCGGGGTTGGAACCGGGATCCTTATGCCAGTCCTTGTGCTTTGCGCCACCTGCGCTTAACCCGCTGCGCTACAGCCCGACTCCCTAAAGACAATTTCTTAAGTGGTCAAAACTGGAGAACAGAAGCGTGTAAAAGCTATTTTCTTGCTTACTTACCTTGCCTAACTTTTCTATGGTGACTGTGCAGTGCCCTGTATGATTTTTTGAATTCTAAAATAAGAGAAAAAGCATTCCTTTCATGACAAGACACAGAAAGACGACACCACTAGTCGTTAGAAAAGAATATGAAGTTTTATTTTCATTTGGGTGTACAGTACATGAATTTAGAAATAAAGCCAGGGCGGGATTCTGAGTCCTGCTGCTTTCAGCTCTGACACACCAGCATTAGTCCGTCCACTACCGGGGAGGCACAGATTGGGTCTTGGCTGCAGCCGCTCAGGTTTGTGACGTCAAGTGCACGTCTGAGTAACGCGGCGCAGCAGACACAAGCTAAGCTTCCGCACATCATCTTTGGAACGCGTTCTGCTTATTGACATGTTAGGTAGCTCACATTACCCCGCCTGTCGTGAGTCTGAAGGAGGGGTTCTTAAGCCACAAGGAGTTTCCAAAAGGAGCAACTCTCAGTGATGTCTATGGAAGAGGGTGGTGAAGAAAAGAGGCTGAAAAAAAGGTGTCTTTCAAGATCCTTGAGGACAACGTACAGTGTCACTACGGGGGGAAAGCGGCACATATTTTCAAGCGTAACAGAGATGACAGCAGTAGTTAGTTGAATTTCTGTAAGTAATGGCCACGGTGTGATCTTACCAGCTTTCCTCTATTGAAATCTCATAATCGCATCTGAATACACGGTCCGGCTTGGAGCCAGCACTATGCACGAGTTGATTCTAAAGCTCATGGTCCAGGTTTGTCTGCACAGGAGGATTCAGTTGGTCCTTGATTTGGAGTTCTATGACGACCCGGAAGCATTGATTTTAGACACACTTATGTATGGCTAACAAAAACCTTCTCAGAATGAAAAGCATTGATTGTTACCATGCGTGGGGAAGCACAATATCAAATCTAGCACAAGCCCCTCTCAGCCGTGTGTCCAGCGACGCCCTGCCAAGGGGGAAGTTAATGTCTGCGAGGCAGCAGCGGGCCAGCAGGCTGCGCCCCCCACGGGGCAGTCCGGGACGTGGGGAGACTTTGGGCCGCTAGCAGAGACGAGCTTTACATTCTTTGATTTCACTTAGTCCTTAAAAAAGAAGAAGAAGAAGAAGAAGACCAAAAAAAGCTTAAGGTTATCCAGACTTTTCTGTCCACGGCAGCAGCTGCAGTGTGCACCGCACTCGGGAGGAGGCACCCCAGCCCTTGGCGCACACGCCGTCAGACCACCTGAGGCCTGGGGAAGCTTCAGACCTGCAAGACGTCACAGCCGGCTGATGGCTTCCGCGTCTGAGAGAAGTTCAGATCTGTGTGTGTGGAGAGGAGTACCTGCTGACAGAGACCACTTGTACAACGACAACAATGAAGTCAGCTAGAAAAATAACTTTACTGTTTCAGATAACGACAGCAGCTCTAGCTTTTAAATATATTACCTATTCTGCAACATTTGATTAGATGGACAGTGAAGAGAGTCTTTCCGTTCTGTGGGCTGAGTTCAGGTTGCATTTTAACTGAGGAATAGCTTGCAGTTATAAACAGGACCATCCGGAGAGTAAGGAGACCGCTGATTCCGAGTCACCTTCCCAGCACAGAGCGTAAGGTGTGTGTTTTGGACAAAGGCTTTCAAACCACCTCAGGCTACCGTGGAAAGCGGGTCAGTAAAGACTCCAGTTCTGCAGAATGGACTCTTCTAAGCCAAGCCGCTTTCCACAGACACAAATTCAGTCTATCTTTTCTTTCTGGACCAATCTGGGCGCATCAACAAAATCTTTGCCATTGTAGAGAATAATCAGAAATGTTCCAATGCTTGCAACTCCCCAGAAGAGCACGTAGGCCAGAGTTTCAGTCCAAGTGTCACCTGTGGACATAAATGAAAGTCCTTTCACTGACAGCAGACCCAGTTCTCTGCTGCGAGCACGCCTTGGGGACGTGCACGTTGACCAGCGGCTCTCAGCGGCCCTCAGAGCCTGGCTTGCGGCAGAACCCTCTTGTCCAAACACTGGCTGTTGGGTCCCGCTCTGGAGTTTCTGATTCGGCGAGCGGCGAGCTATTTCTCTGGCCCTAACGTGACAGTGAGCGAGCACAATTCTCACAAGTTTTGCTCAGGTGTGCAGCCACGAGAGCTGAGGGAGGGGACAACCCTGCTTTGCTCTGCTCTCTGGAGAGGGGAGAGGGGAGAGGGGAGAGGGGAGAGGGGAGAGGGGAGAGGGGAGCCGAGCGCTGGTGCCCTCGGGCAGTAGGGAGCCTGGCTGACAGCGGAGGCCAGCTACGGTGAGAAGCGGCCAGTGATCTAGCTCCCGTCTGGAGAGCCGGATTTCTGGCTAGAAATCATCATCATCGTCTATAACGCGCACAGGCTCATGATTTCACTGCTGTCTGACCTGAGCTGTGAGATACTACAGTATCTAAGCTCTCTCGACTCAAAACACCTCCAAGTCCGCATAGCTACAAACTTCCACGGCTCGAGGCTTGCACCTTCTTCTTGAACAAAGAACAAAGGCCATTCCACTGGAGTCTGAGTCTAGGCGGGGACACCTGCCACAGGGAAATCTCCCGAGGCCTCGACTTCCCTCTCTCCAGAGGGCCAACTAGGAAGTGTGAGTATGGCCGACACAAACGACACAGACAGAAACAACAAAGCTAACTCCAGAGAGGACTGGCTTCCAGAAACAGCGTCTGCCACCAAGTGCCTCAGGACAGTCAGGAGCTGGGGTGAGCTCAGCACGGGGCTCCTAGAAGTCACAAGCCGCGCTTGCTGGCTGGCCGCCGCTGCTCTCCCGTGCCCGCTGCTCTCCCGTGCCCGCGTCTCTGCCAGGGACCTCCAGTGAGCTCTGTGAAGAGCCTTCACCTTCACCTGCCTCACCTACTGTGAGCTGAGACGGCATGGACTTTCCTCCCTCCCTCCCTTTCATTTTGAGAGGACAGAAACTTGGAGGGGAGAGAGAGAGACCTGCAGCCCTGCTTCACCGCTCATGAAGCATCTCCCCTGGCTCCTTGGCTTGGTGACGTGTACCCTTACAGATGCACCACTGCCCGGCCCTGGGATCTCAGATTTTTAAAGATGCTTAGGGGCCGGGCGGTAGCGCAGCAGGTGAAGCGCACGTGGCGCAAATCCCAAGGACCAGAGTAAGGATCCCGGTTCGAGCCCCCGGCTCCCCACCTGCAGGGGAGTCGCTTCCCAGGCGGTGAAGCAGGTCTGCAGGTGTCTGTCTTTCTCTCCCCCTCTCTGTCTTCCCCTCCTCTCTCTGTTACTCTCTGTCCTCTCCAACAATGACATCATCAACAACAATAATAACTACAACAATAAAACAACAAGCGCAGCAAAAAGGGAATAAGTAAATATTAAAAAATCTATATATGCTATTAAAAAATCAAACCACAATGCAGTGTACAACAGGACCACATGTATAACTCGCAAAGTTAAGACTCGCCTGTTCTTACAGAAAACACTTGTGGCCCTGCTGGGGGTAACAACAAGATGCTCCTTCCCTCTACTGGGAACGTTGACAGAGCTCAGCGCGGAGATGCTCAGTGCAAGGGCGAGCTCACTGTTCTCGACAGGCCGGCAGTCAGTGGGGGTGTGGGACCAGTCTCCACCCAGCAGCGTCTCCTGCGAGCTCACCTCAGCCAGACACAGGAGAGATAATGGCACAGGCTCTGCCCTGATCCCGCAGGAAGACCAGGAGCAGGTCAGGCGCGACCTGCAACAGAACTCCACAGCTGGCGTCAGGCGCACCACGGGAGCCCCCCCCCCCCACTTCTGAAAAGAAGCCCCCAGCAGTCCTGAGGGCAAAAGAAGAAAGGGCTCTCAGAGGAGAGCGCAGTGTAGTGGGAACCTGATGCGGGAAGCGGCCTCTCTTAAGGCAGAACAAAGAGACAGCTTGTTAGAGAAGAGCACCAGAATCCCGACAGCAGAAACCTGCCAGTCCAAGGAGAAGCGAGGAGGAAGGAGCCTCCCTCCAGCAGCGCCCGCTGACGCTACTCAGGCCCAGCACAGGCAGGTGTCAGGCTCTAAGTAGTGTGTAAAGGAGCCACTGTCTCCAGGTGATTGTCAACACGGCAGCAGGAAAGAAAACAAACAGGGGTCTGTTAACTCAGGCTCTAGGGCAGTTTTGAACTATTAAAATTTAAGGGGACGCGCCCTTCATTCAGCCACCAAGTCGCAGACGCTGCCATGACTCCATCCTGCCTTCCCAGGGCAGACGCCCTCACCATGTGTCCTGGAGCCTCCCCTCCCCAGAGCCCTCCCCCATTAGGGACAGACAGAGACAGGCTGGGGGTGTGGATCCACCTGCCAACACCCATGTCCAGTGGAGAAGCAGTGACAGAAGCCAGAACTCTCACCTTCTGGCCCCATAAAGGGTTTTGATTCAGGGCCGGGTGGTGGCACACCTGGTTGAATGCACACATTACAATGCACAAGGACCCGGGTCCAAGCCCCCAGTCTCCACCTGCATAAGGAAAGCTTCACAAGTGGTGAATGACAGATATATATATATATATATATATATATAAAATCTCATTCATCCTTTTTGTCTAACGTTTTCTACAATTATTTCTTTTATTATTATTTTTTTACCAGAGCACTGCTCAGCTCTGGCTTATGGTGGTTCAGGGGATTGAACCTGGGACTTTGAAGCCTCAGGCATGAGAGTTTCTTTGTATAACCATTATGCTATCTACCCCTGCTCTACAATCATTTCTATGTATCGTTAACAAGATGAAAAGTATTTATTCAAATCTTAAGGGGAAAATGACCACATTATTAGGTATACATACTATCCTCCTGTCACACACATGGCCTAACCCCACCTGCTCCCTTTTCTCATTATTTTTTTAAAAATATTTTATTATTTATTTATTCCCTTTTGTTGCCCCTTAGTGTTGTAGTTATTGTTGTTCTGATGTCGTTGTTGTTGGATAGGACAGAGAGAAATGGAGAGAGGAGGGAAAGACAGAGAGGGGGAGAGAAAGACAGACACCTGCAGACCTGTTTCACCACCTGTGAAGCGACTCCCCTGCAGGTGGGGAGCCAGGGGCTCGAACCAGGACCCTTCCTGGTCCTTGGGCTTTGCGCCACGTGTGCTTAACCTGCTGTGCTACTGCCCAACTCCCCCTTTTCTCATTAATGGAAGGATCAAGTCCTCAGTAGATTCTAAACCTCAAAGATGCTGTGTAAGAAAGCCCAACACTGCCAGAAAGAAGTGCACCAGTGTGAAGTCAGAGCAAACTTACCAGCCATAAGCAAACAGATGATGCACATTGAAAAGGCCACGACCATGATGATGGGCAGCTGAAAGGGAAGAGAGACCAGAGTGATCGTCTGGGAGGCTCACCGAGCTCAGACAGCAGACGCGCAGACTGCGGGGGAGGGGAGGGGGGAATTCGGACTGGAGACTTGTCCTTTGTTCCGAGCCAAGGGCTGGGCGGAGGCCGTCCAGGTAAGAAGCCAGGACACTAGGCCTCCACGGCATTCCCACCTGCCCCTCTGCAGAAACCCCCAAAGACTTCTTGCAAATCTTGGTGAACAGAGATGTCAGAAAGGTAGGATGGGGCATAGACAGCATAATGGTTATATAAAGAGGCTCTCATGCCCAAGGGTCCAGTGCCAGGTTCAATCCCCTGCACCACCACAAAACCAAAGCTGAGCAGTGCTCTCTGCTTTGGGGGGGTGGGGGGGGAGGTGGTCAGGAGGTGGCACAGTGAACAAGGATTGGGCTTTCAGGCATGAGGGAGGTCCTGAGTTCCATCCATGTACCAGATGTACCAGAGTGATGTCTGGTGCTTTCTTCCTCCTCCTATCCCTCTTATTAATAAATAAAAACATTAAAAAAAAAAAAAAGGAGGGAAGGGTCAAAAAATATCCATTACCTTCCCTGGTACAAGTCTCCCCTCAGCAATCCCTCAACTTAAGGGGACAGGGTCCTCCAAATAAGAACTCTCCCACGTCCCTTTGCGTGTGTGTCCACATAAGAACAATGTGGGAGTGAATTTCAAAAGAAAGCAGACACTGCGGAGTTACTCCACCCCACTCCCTGATCTCCCCCGGAGACCGTACGTATTGATACTGCAGTCAGAGCGACACACGGTAGCTCAAGTCAAGGGGACTTGGCAATACTTAGACCTTCACACAATGTCCTTAAACATTTGAAAAACATAAGTTTCTTACAGCCAGGAATTTCCAATCCCTTGGAACACTTAATGGACTATGGAATTCTAGTTCATCCACCGAATAGTTCCCAAGAAATAAGTCTATAGAATCCTGGAACAGGAGGAAAAAAAAAAATCAGTAATTTCTCAGATGACATGTGATTCCATTGAAGGACCATAAAAAGATCCATCTAACTATTGGGTCAAAAAGAAGCATCACAGACAGACTTACTTGTCTGAACCCATCAGAAAAGTTGTTCTTGTAATACCGGATAAGTGAGTTCAAGCCATCCATGATAAGTCCCAGCTGAGTTCTCTTCCCAGTCCTGGTGAAAGGAACCAAGTTCTGAGTCACAGATCTGCACACTAAGTTCTCAGTCTTAGGGTCAGTCACAGATCTGCACACTAAGCTCTCAGTCTTAGGGTGAGTCACAGATCTGCACACTAAGCTCTCAGTCTTAGGGTCAGTCACAGATCTGCACACTAAGCTCTCAGTCTTAGGGTCAGTCACAGATCTGCACACTAAGCTCTCAGTCTTAGGGTCAGTCACAGATCTGCACACTAAGCTCTCAGTCTTAGGGTGAGTCACAGATCTGCACACTAAGTTCTCAGTCTTAGGGTCAGTCACAGATCTGCACACTAAGCTCTCAGTCTTAGGGTGAGTCACAGATCTGCACACTAAGTTCTCAGTCTTAGGGTCAGTAAGGATGTGGCATGGAGACAACTGCATGAGAAAAGTTTCAAAAGACTATTCCTGAAAATGAAATTTAAAAAACCTCATAAAATAAAGTAATAGTAGGTCCAAGAAACATGCATTCTCCTAAAACACTAGCAAAACACAAAGTGTGTGTGTGTGTGTGTGGGGGACAGACGCAGGTACAGACATGAAATAAGAAGAGAGACAGGATGGAGGAGATGGGATAATGGTTCTGCAAAGAGACTCTCATGCTGGAGACTCCAAAGCCCCAGGTTTAATCTCCCATACGACCACAAGCCAGAACTAAGCTGTTCTCTGGAGAACAGACAGAACACCTAGCCCAGGCTATGAGCCATATATGAAGCTGCAAAGAGACTAGAGACCTTATTTTGTCGCCAGGGAATCAGAAAAAGACACAACTGCATGTCCAGCAAATGGCAAAGCGCTGAGCTCTCCGCATTCTGTGGGAGCAGCATTACAGCGCTGGTGCCGGGCTGGCCAGCGAGGTGGTTCGCTTGGGGAGTGTGCTGACCACCTTACGGGGCACCTCCCAGGCTCGAGCTGGGCCCCACTACACTCTTATCTCTTTGTCTCTCCATTTGGGTAAGTCAGTTTGGAGCAGTGAAGCTGCAGTGATTATGACAAAAATTAAACACCCAGCACTGGTACCCTGAGTGCTTTACAGAAATGCAGACCCTTGGGCCCTAACGGCGACCAGATGAATCTAGCTGGCACATTTCAGGTGTGCGGTCAGGCTGGAGGAGAACTGAAGCACGTGGCTCTCAGCCCTGCCTGGGCATGGGCATCCGAGTCGCCTGCGGAAGCTAAGAACCCAGCACCCTGGAATCGCCTCTAGCAATCCTAACCCTGATCTGAAATGAGGCCCGGCGACTGCCAATTTGTTGCTGCAGCCCATCGAAACACCGTCCTAGTGACCCTGGCACACGCCAGGACTGAGGCACTGGTCTGGAAAGCGAATCTGAAAGCATGGCTTGCCTGGTAAAGTCAGTCTTCAAGGCACCAGTCCCTGCATACTGCTTGGCACAAGCGTTTGCGTTGTCAGCCCAGGCTGTGTAAGAAAAAAAAAAAAAAAGAAAGAAAGAGAGAAAAAGGGAAATGAGCTGAAAGTCATTAAAATGACAACCAGGGTTCTAAATCCAAAATATTCAGACAGAAAAAGTGGCGGCAACACTCTGCTTCTATTGAAGTGAATGCCTACCATTTTTGTAGATCTTCTCAAATTCACTTTGTTCTTCGAGTTTCTGTCCCACATGCAAGACTCCGAGTCTCTGGAACAAGAACAAGAACCACAGCCACGCTCAGGACTGCCCTGTGCAGACATCCAGGGCTGGAGGCCCAGTCCCCGAGGTGAGCCATGCGGCCGCACGCCCACAAACAGCTTCCATGGCCCTCTCCCGCACTCGAGGCGGCTCCCCGGCGCCCCACTCTCCACTGAGCCAGCGCCACAAACCAGCATCCGCACACAGGGATGGCCGCAGCTCATGAGAGAGGGAGGGGAAAGGAAGAGGGAGAGGGAGCTGTCAAGGCTTGCCGCAGGACTGCAGCCATTAATTATTCCTCCCCACCACTCTATCTTCCGTCCCCTTCATCTTAAACCCTCCTGACAGGTCACCTACCTCGGGCTCCCTCGCTCCAAAGTTACCCTCTGCCTCAGGGGCTCTTGGAGAATCCACGGCCGCCACGAGTCCGCCTCCCCACAAGCTGCCCGCATGAACCGCCCTCTAACCGCTCGCTGACAGCGGAGGGAGCCCCGTGCTTTAGACTCCCGCCCTCTCAGGACCAGCACGGCCACTGCCCGTGTCAGACAATTTGCTCTTTGTATCTCAGACGGGGCAACCCCACCCTCAGATACGACACAGGCACGCGCTCCCCCACCCCCTCTCTCGCCTGGAGACTCCACGCTGACGGGTTCTCCACTGGGAGGTTCCCGCCCAGGTCTGATGGTTTCTGCAGCATGAAAACGATTTAGACACGAGCTAGAGAAACTATTTGAACAGGGTCTGGTTAGTCAACATGGAGACTGGGCATTCCTGACAGTGTTTCTAGTGAAAACCAGGAACTGAAGCAAACCAGCCAAGCAGCCAACCAGGACACAGAACAGACCAACACGCCTTTGGCGTTCCGCTCTGGGGGGCACGGAGCCCCTAAGCTCCCTCCTGGGCGTCGGTGTCTGTCGGCAGTGAAATGAACGCTCACTCACTGATGATTCAGGGCAAGAGGCCACCCAGGGGTGCGTCTTGCTTGCTCTGCATGACAACGTCCATGTGACCTAAAGTCTAGGCTCTGGGGTACCGTACACTCCATATGTAAGCAGGAAGAAATATTCACACTTATTTTCCTCAACAGTACGGTCTGAAGAGGTAAGTCGAAGCTGCATCACACAGTTATGTGGGAGCTAATGTCAAGGTCCACACTTGCCAGTCAACAGAAAAGATAACAATGAAAAGAACCTTGAAGCACTGCACTGTGTGACTGAGAGGTAAAGGTAAGAGCGCTCGGTGTGGCAGGAGCGCTGTGACGTGGGTTTACTCGCCACTGTGAGGTCAGCACAGAGGGACCGACCCTCTCAGGCGTGACACCATGGTTCTACCCAGCAGCTCCATGTTCTGGAGTGAGCCCCAGGAGGGCAGTGCACGTGGCCGCTATGGGAAGACGCGCAACAAAGACGCCTCTCCCGTGCCGCTGGCGTGGAGGGATTAAAAGGTGCGTTTCCTGCAAGATCTTGCCCCACTGCTGCGGGTCAGAGGGAGCGGGAGACGCACCTGCAGCTGGGCCTGAAGCGAGCGGCGAGCCAGCAGGCTCTGGATGACGTTGGTCCTGTCCAGACAGTCCATGCAGTTGCTCCGGAACACTCCTTCCTGGCTGGCCACCACCTCGCCAACAGCGTCCACTAGAAAATAACTGAGACACGTTCCTATAAACACCCTCGCACCCACGGCAGCCGCTCGCATTAAGGTCTGTGTTACGGACAGACCTCTTCTAACACGGGTGCCCTCAGTATCGAGGGCAACGGCATTTTACAGAACGAAAACAGCCAGACACAAGAGCTGCGCTTCAGGTGCGTCCATTTGTTTCCACGAGCGACAAAGAAGTCTGAAAAGCAGAGGCAACCAAAAAGCAATGATCGCTTGACAGTACTGACACACGGTCCTCTGAGTCACTCAATAAAACGAAGAAGCTTGGTCTTGATAAAAGCTGAGTCAGAATCTCTGAAGCAGGCTACATACTGTACATTAAAAACATCTGGGGAGTCGGGCGGTAGCGCAGCTGGTTAAGCGCACGTGGCGCCAAGTGCAAGGACCGGCATAAGGATCCCGGTTCGAGCCCCCGGCTCCCCACCTGCAGGGGAGTCGCTTCACAGGCGGTGAAGCAGGTCTGCAGGTGTCTGTCTTTCTCTCCCCCTGTCTTCCCCTCCTCTCTCCATTTCTCTCTGTCCTATCCAACAACAACAACAATAATGACTACAACAATAAAACAAGGGCAACAAAAGGGAATAAATAAATGTTTAAAAAGTAAATCTACCTGGTTCGAGCCCTTGGCTCCCCACCTGCAGGGGAGTCGCTTCACAGGCGGTGAAGCAGGTCTGCAGGTGTCTGTCTTTCTCTCCCCTCTGTCTTCCCCTCCTCTCTCCATTTCTCTCTGTCCTATCCAACAACGACGACATCAAGAACAACAATAATAACTACAACAATAAAACAACAGGGGCAACAAAAGGGAAAACAAATAAATATTTTTTAAAAAAAAATCTGGGGGGGAGGGGAGGACAGAAGGGGGAAGGTGGAGATGACCAAAGAATGAGTTCTCCTCATTCTGTCTGCCGTTTATCTGGTGCAGTGGATCAAAGTCAAGACCTCACACAGCAAGACACACGCTTTACCGCCATCCATCCACTGCCCTGGCCCAGTGTTGACATCTATGAGAGGCCTTGGTGCCACTCGGCTCGCACTTTCTGCAGCGCCAAGGACTGAACTTGAGGTCGCCACACTATCCCTGCTCCCGAAAACATTCTGAATCCTTTTTAAAAATCAGCAACAGATGCAAATAGTAGGTTGTCTGAAAAGTCATGATGCCTTCTGCATAGGGGAACACAGAAAGCAAGTCCTGATTCTCCAGCGCCCAACAGTGTGGAATGCAGTGTCTCAGGTGTAGCAGCCAGGTACCACAAGTCAGTGGGCTTTCTCCTTTTCAACTGTCATCCGACAGCTGCACCACAGCCAGCCAGTGACTACTGCCTTGTTGCTGAGAGGCTGCGACTGGGGAGAAGCAGCGTGCCCAGATTCAGACATGCGTAACGTGTGCTTTTAGCACTGAACCACCTCCCTTTGGTCCCCATTTTCTTCCTTTTTTAATCAAAATATTCTAACGTGTGATACTCTGGAGTGATCTCCTAAGCCCGATTTTCCATTCTGAAATTTTGAGAAAGAGGAAAGAGGGAGAAATAGAAAAATAAGCAATATGGCAGTACTGCGCCCTCCAGCGGGCTCCCCGGGTCGTCTGTGGCAACCCCACGTGGCGCCAGGGAGTGAAGCCAGACTCCCACCCCCTGGTGAAGATGTGCCTTCCACCAGGCATTCATTCCACCAGCCGTCCATGCTTTATACGCTTCTGGGCAGCTAATGTGGAAAAAGCCCGTGTGGATTGCCAGCCCTACAACTATGCACACAGGAAGGACAGAAAGGCAGACGCATTCCTAGATTCAGGCTTCCGTCTGGCTTAGCGGGCAGCCTCGTGGGCACCAGCACGGAGACAGCACATGCGCACGCCTCCCCTCAGCTCACCTCAGCTCATCTTGCGTCTCCGCTACCTGATCCAGCAGCAGGCTCAGCCGATCCCACCTCATATGTTTGCACTCCTTATGGAAGTCAAAGGCGATATATCTGCCAGACAAAAAAGATATTCAGAAACTGAGAAAACATTATTTATCTTCCTCCTGCTGACAATTATAATACTTTCACAAGTTGATTTTTATCAACATATATATCACAAAAAAATCCCTAGTTGTTGGGGACAGTGAAGACTCCTTCATCCTGGGTTTACCACTACACATACACACACACACACACACACACCCTATATGTGCTCACATCTAATGAAGAGAAAACACACAAGTCTATACACACACTCTTCTGCCTTGACAGCTTCTCCTAGATCCCTAGCAAAATGCTAGAGACACGAGCTCAGGCAGAGCCAGCTAGTCTGTGCTGCAAAGTGCCCGGCTGAACACCCAGCACAGAGTCACTTTGGAGCCTCACGTACAAGGAGCAGGGACCCTTCTAGCTTCTGAGCGACTGCCTGTGCCCTTCCTGGGCCACTGCCGGCGCTTTATGGCCTCCCCCACACTCCTGCCCCCATCGCCAACTTCTGGCAAGGGCGCACAGATCTGCCACTGCTCCCTAGTGACTTGCAGGGCAGGAGAGCAGTTAGTCCAGACAGAAATGGCGTGACAGCTGGGGCCACAGAGACCAAACCAATTACGAAGAACTGGAATTCATGACTGTAACTACAGCATCATAAACCCTAAAGAAAGCGATTTTTAACCAGGGATTAAGCTTTCACAAAATTCAAACTAAAACTAGACTGGTAGGAAGTTATTCTGCAATGTACATAACATACCAGAAAAAAGGCCATGTCAACCAACACAGTTTGACTTTTCTGACTGAAGAACAACAGAACAAGAGCAGTGTGCAGCCCGTGGGGAGGCCACGTGCCCCTCTGCGGACTGCACGTCTGGGCGGGAAGAGCAGCAGCCCCCTCTAGTGGGCACCTACCTGATCATCCCACTCGCCAAGGACGACACCATTGTTGCAAAGGCCTGCTCAAGTGGCTTCTCTGAGCCCTTCTGGTTAACCTGCAAGAATCAGAAACACCTCTGCTTGCTTTGAGATTCACTTCACAAAGGAGAGAGTGACATCAGCAAAAAGGCAGACTACAGGGCTCCACATTCCTGTCTCCTCACAAGGAAATAATCAAAGAGCTGTCTGAACCCAACTTTGAGTGAGCTCTGAAAAGCAATCAACCAGTAAATGCCCCATCAAGGAGAGAGAAAACACACACACACACACACACACACACACACACACACACACACACACACCCCTTGAAACTGGAAGTCTCTCAGCATTTGTACTTGCCCTGACTGCCCTCTCCCTCACCAGTGGTAACCTTGGTCTGCAGCAGTACCAACTCGGTTCTTTGTTTCCAACTGGAGGGATTATGTCTGACCTTATTTGTATTGTGCGCCCTCAAGGACTGCTTTATCTCGGTCTCGCACGACTGAGCGGAAGCAGCAAAGTGGCAGACACCAAAGATCACAAACCAACAGGCATGCAGAACAGGAAGCTTCTGGTGCAGATGTAAGCAGACCACTGGCCAGATGGGAACATGGCGGAGACCTCGGTCTGATGCCCGAAGTTCCCGATTCCATCCCTGGGCTCCATGTACCGGTGTGCTCTGCTCATTCCCTCTCTCTCTCCCTGGGCTCCATGTACCGGTGTGCTCTGCTCGTTCCCTCTCTCTCTCCCAACTCTCACATGGAGTAAATATAAGTCAATAATTATTTTTTAAATCAATAGAAAAAGACCATTGAAATAACGCCTGCTAAGAAGCTAGGGTAAGATTCTTTAAGAAATCAGGGTACTCGAAGCAAGCAAGCCAGGAACAAAAGCAAATGAAAACAAACCTTAGATGCTAACCACAGAATTGAGGTCACCAAACGGGGCAGTTTTGGAGGTGGAGGGGACTGTATGGGCAAAGGGGGGGGTTCTTGGAGGTGGGAGGGCTGAATGGGAGGGGGGGTCTAGTGGACTTTAGCTAAGGGACACTAGTCCATTGGCAATGTAAGTGATAAGGCAGCTGGCATCATAAAGAAGAGGTTGTATCTCTAAAACAAACCATGTAAAAGTTGTACAGATAAAACCAAAAAAGCTAAATCAGAAAACAGAGAGCCTGAACAGAACACTACACTCAAATACAGAATACACGTTCTCTAAGGGGTGTGTCAACAGTCTACGGAACAGACTGTGTTAGGTCACAAGATAAATCTTAATAAATTTTAAGTAGCTAAAGTCATACAAACTCTTTTCTAATTAGAACCGAAAGAAGCAAATAACAAGAGAAAGAAAACTAAGAAAGTGATGGAAAGATAAGAATTCAAATAGGAACTCAGACAGAGACTTGCACATCAATTTTTCACAGCATTGTTCACAAGAGCGAAAACAGTGTGAAAAGAAAAAGAGAAAGGAAAAAAAAAAAAAAAAGGAAGGAAGGAGACGTTGGTACTTGCCAGGACATGGATGCGCCCTAAAATACTGCGCTGACTGAAGCTCGCAAGACAGAAGAGCAACCGACACTGGGCCTCTCGGCTGGGGCGCTCGTACAGGAAGTCCGTAGGAATGCAGGGAGGTTGAGGAGCAGGGCTAGGGGGGGAGGCTGCTGGGAAGTAACGGCCACTTTGCCTTTGGTGCCACAAAGGCTTCTGGGAACGGTCAGAGCTGACGGTCACACAGCTACGTGAATACTTAACACCCTAGATTACAAACTTAACAATAGCTACAACTATCACTGTTACCATACACTAAACAAACTTTGACTTCGTTCTGTCCCCCCCAAAAAAAAAACGTGTAAGAAACATACCAGATTGATGACGACTTGCTTCCCGTAAATAATTACTTGTGAATCAAAATGCCTTTGGAAGCCATCCATCTAGAGATGAAAGAAAAGATGTTGGTGTTCTGCCAGTTTACTTTATACCAACATTTATGAACACTTCTAAACTAGGCCCTTATACCTCCCATCTCTGTATTCCAGCAATGACCTTAGTATGAAAGCACCTCTTTGAGAAATTCTAAATGCCATGCAGTAAACAGTGATTATAAGCTATCCTATTCTGAGCTGCCCCAGTTTCACCACTAAACATCATATGACACAAATTTGCAAGTCTTAGGACGGGTCCTGAAACGAGTGCAGCCTGGAATGTTCCCAGCTGTGCCCGTGGACTGCGAGCGCAGACTGACAGGGACTCAGAGACCACACAGGCTCCCGTGCTAAACAGGAATAGACATGGGCCCCGGGTGAGACTGATGTGGTAGTTACCTGCATCTATATGTTCTCCTCAAGTTTGGGAGACTAACCCAGCTTTCTAGGCCTACTCTCAATATTCTTAGTCCACCTCCATGTTAAAATTCAGGCTCAGACAAAAATTACTAAGGTCACGGGACCCTGTGACACACCTAAAGTAGCCTCCTAGCTTCTTCCCACCCTAAAATCCCGATTCTTATCTGCTCTGCTCCTTCTGTTCCTACTTTCTAGTTGCCACTTATTAAATATTTTGTCCTGTCTCATAACTCACGGCCTTTAGCCACCAAGTTTCAGACTGGCTACTATGACTCCATCCTGACTTCCCTGGGCAGACGACCTCACCAGTGTGTCCCAAATCTTTTTTTTTTTTTTTTTTTTACCATTAAAGATTTTTATAGCATTGTTTTTTAAATCTTTATTTATTTATTTATTGGATAGAGACTGTCAGAAATCAGGAGGGTGGGGGGATAGAGAAGGAGAACAGAGAGACCCTGCAGCCCTGCTCCACCACTCATGAAGCTTCCTCCCCTGCAGGTGGGGGCCAGGGGCTTGAACCCAGGTCCTGGAGCACTGAAATGTGAGCCCTTAGCCAGGTGCACCACCACCTGGCCCCTAAAATGTTTTTTATTATCTTCATTTATTTATTGGATAGAGACAGCCAGAAATCTAGAGGGAAGGGGGGGGATAGAGAGGGAGAGAGACAGAGAGACACCTGCAAGACGGCTTCGCCACTCGCAAAGCTTTCTTCCTGCAGGTGGGGGCTGGGGACTCATACCTGGGTCCTTGTGCACTGTAACACATGCACTTAACCAGGTGTGCCACCACCCGGCCCCATGTCCCAAAATCGTACCTCTCCAGAGCCCTGCCCCACTAGGGAAAGATAGAAACAGGCTGGGGGTGTGGATCCACCTGCCAATGCCCATGTCCAGCAAAGGGGTAATTATAGAAGCCAGACCTCCCATGTCTGCACTCCAAGGAGAATTGTGGTCCAGACTCCCAGAGGGGGAGCAATGTTAGGGAAAGATGAGCAGAGGGCTCTGAACTCCAACTCCATCAGGACCGGGGGAGAGAAGAGGGGAAACGGACATTTGGAAGTAGTAATAGGTGTAGGCTTGACGTAGAAACGAGAAGGCAGCACCACAGAAAAAACAGGCAGACAGATATAGACAGACAGACAGGCAGACACACAGACAGCATGGAAGTAACAGTCAGCCTGTATCTGTGACCTTGGGAGAACCACTGCAGCCTCCAGTGGAGGGGACAGGAACACAGAGCTCTGGTGGTGGGAAAGGTGCAGACTTGTCCCCCTGTTAGTCTGTAATTTTGTGAATCAATACTAAATCACTAATACAAGAAAATCAAAACGAAACAAAACTGCAAGTCTTTCTGAGGCCTTAAAATCTAGATTCATCGAGTCATTCCGAGCCTGTCCACACGTTTCGCATACCGTCTACATGGGTTTTGAAGTCTAGTATGTGTCAGAACCCGGGGGAAAACCTGGAAACTGCTGAATTCTGACTGGCTGGCAACAAGCACATACTCTAAAGCAAACCGTCACGCCACCGGGTGTCTGTCTTGGCGCGACGACTAAGCGCAGATACGTACGTGACTGGCTACTTTACTGATCTGTGGTCTTGGCTTGTACTTGAGGTTTGGTCTCTGAGACCAGAAAACTGGAATTGATCCTCGAGTCTAAGATAAAAGAGAGAAACGTGAAAAGGAAACACAGACTTGACTTGCCGAGCTGACTTATGTCAGAGGTGCGTGTGTACATACATATATGCAGACATGTACACGCATTATCAATGACTGCAAAGGAAAAAAAACAACCTACCAACTAGGAAAGGAGTCCACGTTTTCATATTTTGTGGGGATACATTTGGAAAGGACTCTTTCTTCTTCTGATTTTATATACATGGCACTTGTGTAGTAGACAGTTCTGTTTCCCCTAAATTCTAAAATAAATCAATTTATCTACGAGTAAAAATTAACAAGTCATGCCTGTTATATACGCTGACATTGTAAAACTAGGAGACTGCTTTATCCATTCTTAACAGGAGACGTGTGTGAACACATAACTATGTTTAGCCTCTAGAGCAGCAAGCAGTACACAGCTCCAGATGGAGGGAACAGAAGTGCTTTTTCTCTCAGGGAAGAGCAAGGCAGTGTCCTACCCACTGCTCGGAGCTCGTCTGAAGGACCAGCAGACAGGTCGGTTCACTTCCACACCCCTGGCATAGCCTTCTCTACCCTCTCTCTCCCTTAGGGAATGATTTAGCGCAAGGGCAGCAAATGGAAGCAAGTAAGTGGCAGACGGACAGAGCAGTCTTGCTTTGGGCTGACATTTTTCCAATTGGTAAACAAAGAAATTTCCTTTTAAAAGGGGGGTGGGGAAATGTCAGTATTATGACCAAGAATCAGCATCTCAGCTGGACACAACTTGCCTGCACAAACGAAGCCTTGCTCCCATTGTAGTGTGCGATCTGCTCTGTCTCTACAAAGTTAGCTGCGTGGCCTTCAGAGTCAATTCCTAGTTTGGAGGCAAAAAATTAACGAGACCTAGTACATGAAAAAGGCACCCAAAATGCATGGAATCAGTTCATCTTGGAGTGAAGTCAGGTCAGTGTTATGGAGCTAGGTCCTTGGTATCTCATAATCTGAAAGCCACTGTCAGATCACCAATAAAAATTTAAAAAGAAAAAACAAAGTCAGTTCAAATGAGTGGAAAGACACCTCTAAAAATCAATCTCAAGCAAGTGCATGGACATGACAGCTAAGAGAAGCCTTTCTGTAAACAGGCTTAAAGAGGAGAGCTGAGCACCGGCTAACAGGCAGGGGACGTCAGTACTGAGCACAGGCTAACAGGCAGGGGAGGTCAGTACTGAGCACCGGCTAACAGGCAGGGGAGGTCAGTACTGAGCACCGGCTAACAGGCAGGGGACGTCAGTACTGAGCACAGGCTAACAGGCAGGGGAGGTCAGTACTGAGCACCGGCTAACAGGCAGGGGAGGTCAGTACTGAGCACGGGCTAACAGGCAGGGGAGGTCAGTACTGAGCACGGGCTAACAGGCAGGGGACGTCAGTACTGAGCACCGGCTAACAGGCAGGGGAGGTCAGTACTGAGCACGGGCTACAGGCAGGGGACGTTAGTACTGAGCACCGGCTAACAGGCAGGGGAGGTCAGTACTGAGTATGGGCTAACAGGCAGGGGAGGTCAGTACTGAGCACGGGCTAACAGGCAGGGGAGGTCAGTACTGAGCATCGGCTAACAGGCAGGGGACGTCAGTACTGAGCACCGGCTAACAGGCAGGGGACGTCAGTACTGAGCACCGGCTAACAGGCAGGGGACGTCAGTACTGAGCATCAGCTAACAGGCAGGGGAGGTCAGTACTGAGCACAGGCTAACAGGCAGGGGGGGTCAGTACTGAGCACAGGCTAACAGGCAGGGGGGGTCAGTACTGAGCACGGGCTAACAGGCAGGGGGGGTCAGTACTGAGCACGGGCTAACAGGCAGGGGAGGTCAGCACTGAACATCGGCTAACAGGCAGGGGAGGTCAGTACTGAGCACCGGCTAACAGGCAGGGGAGGTCAGTACTGAGCACAGGCTAACAGGCAGGGGGGGTCAGTACTGAGCACAGGCTAACAGGCAGGGGGGGTCAGTACTGAGCACGGGCTAACAGGCAGGGGAGGTCAGTACTGAGCACAGGCTAACAGGCAGGGGGGGGTCAGTACTGAGCACGGGCTAACAGGCAGGGGAGGTCAGCACTGAACATCGGCTAACAGGCAGGGGAGGTCAGCACTGTCTATACTGTCAACTATCTATACATAATTCCTCTAAAACAAGTTCCTCAGACTCAAGACACAGTTTTCCGATTTTATGTCCAACTCTTGTAAGCTATGTTGAGGATCCCTTCTCCTACTCCATGAGTGTGCCAGCCGGGCAGAGCCAGAACCAGAGCCCTACTCTGGCATCTCCAGTCGTCAGCTGGGGGCCAACTCGGATGGCCTATGGACAAGTCATTGCTCTGTCCACTCAGGTCACTCAAGGGATATTCTGTAAAATAGTACGACCAAGCCTGGCACGTGTTCTAAGGAAAAAAATTCTCAAAGATCTGAGTATGTGCGTAGGTCTCAGTTTGAGAAATAGCGTTTTAAAACTGAAGCCACTCAGCGTTAGTTACCGCTGAGAGCCGCCGTGTTCATGGCCACTGCGGGCAGAGTGGCCCCGCTTTACTGACCAAAATCTAAGCACAGAATCTCTCCCATACTCGGGAGCTGCTCTCTGCCCAGATCTAACTCTCTAGTCCTATTCTCGACTCTGACACCATCTCCCCAGACAACACTTTTAGCCCATCTGCATGTTAGCTGTCAGGCTCAGGCAAAAATTAGTACAGTCACAGGCCCCTTGGAATACACCTACAACAGACTTCCTAGCTTCTTCCAACATGAAGACCCCAAATCTCATCTGCTCTATTCTTACCTTTACGTTCCTGATTATTAAACAATTTGTCCTGCTTTATATCTTAATGCTTTTCAGCTACCAGGTTGCAGATGCTACCATAATGCCAACCTGACCTCCGCGGGCAGACGCCCTCACCCATGTGTCCTGGAGCCTCCCCTCCCCAGAGTCCTGCCCCACTAGGGACAGACAGACACAGGCTGGGGGTGTGGGTCCACCTGTCAACACCCAGGTCCAGTGGAGAAGCAGTTACAGAAGCCAGAACCCCCACCTTCTGCTCCCCATGTAGATCTTTGGTCCACACTCCCAGAGGGATGGGGGATAGGGAAGCTTCCAGTGGAGGGGAGGAATGTGGAACTCTGGTGGTGGGAACTGTATCCCTCTTGTACCACAATCTTGTCAATCATTATTGAATCACTAATAAAGATTTTATTTTAAAAAATAAATAAAAATAGGAAGTCAGGTGGTAGCGTAGTGAGTTAAGTGCAGGTGACACAAAGTTCAAGGACCTGCGTAAGGATCCCAGTTCGAGCAACCCCCCTGCTCCCCACCTGCAAGGGAGTCGCTTCACAAGTGGTGAAGCAGGTCTGCAGGTGTCTTTCTCTCCCTATCTTCTCCTCCTCTCTCCATTTCTCTCTGTCCTATCTAACAACGACAACAATAAAAAACAATACAGACAACAAAAGGGAAAATAAATATTTTTTAAAGTTTAAAAAAATAAATAAAAGTCTTGTCTAGGTTTTCTAAAATTATTTTTTCAAATCCAAAATTACCACTAGGGAGTACAATGCAGTCATTAAAAAGAAAGATTGAGAATAAGAATATGATGGAGAATTTGAGGGTAATCCCTATGAAGATATCTCCAAAACACAGTATGTCGGAAACTGTGAGGAAATGTGCGGCACGTACAATACTGTCAGTAACAGAGACACAAACATTTGGTAACAAAAGTAGCAAAAAAATAGCAACTAAATGTTTGGTTCGAGTTCATTAACACACTAACATGTCGTAAACGTGTTAACCAGCATGTTGTTGAAGTCTAGAAAATAAATGCCTCACATGTGAACCTGAAACCTGAAACAGCGTTGTGCACCCGAAGAAATGAGGACTGATCCATAACCTAGATATACACCAGTTTCTGTGAGAGAGAGCTTATGTGTACACGTATCCATAAACTACTGCAAAATATATACCTGAAAGCAGGACTACACTAGAGTTTGCAGTTCCAGATGCCACCAGGATGCTGGCTAGGCTTCCCTGGACTGAAGACCCCACCAATGTGTCCTGGAGCTCCGCTTCCCCAGAGACCCACCCTACTAGGGAAAGAGAGAGGCAGACTGGGAGTATGGACCGACCAGTCAACGCCCATGTTCAGCGGGGAAGCAATTACAGAAGCCAGACCTTCTACCTTCTGCATCCCACAGTGACCCTGGGTCCATGCTCCCAGAGGGATAGAGAATGGGAAAGCTACCATGGGAGAGGGTGGGTTATGGGGATTGGGTGTTGGGAATTTTGTGGAGCTGTACCCCTCCTACCTTATGCTTTTGTTCACTAATCCTTTCTTAAATAAAAAATTAAAAAAAAAAAAAAAGAAATGAGGACTGATAAGAACTTTGCCGAGTTTGCGTTACTGACAACTATAGTGAGTTCAGCTGTGTTCTCAGAAACTCAGCCAACAGGTAACAAGGTCACTTCCTTCTGAAGCAGCAAGAGCTCGGCCTACCTCAGCGCCACTGGACTCGCCAGCCGCTGAGGCAAAAGCAGGAGTCGGGAAGCTTGGGCAAGTCTGTCAAACACTGCGAGTAACACACAGATGACGCTCACGCCGCCCTGAGATAAACGCAGAGGTGTGACGGGCGCTGAGCAACAGGAAGAAAGGGTCTCACCTCTCACATAGTAGCGCACGCCAGCCCGGAAGCAACTCCTCCTCGAGATGAGAATCCAGTCGAAGGACTTCCCATTGATGCAGCAGGAGTGCACAGTGATAACTTAGCCACGTTAAGAAAGCACGACGGGCAGAGAGCAGACACATTACTCAGACGAAATCTGAGATCTAATCGACCTACCCTAGAAAAGGGGATGCCTTCTTTAAAAGAAACAGAGAAGCGAACAAAGAGGGCAGAGGGTAGATAGCACAGTGCTTAGGCAAACAAACTCCCATGCCTGAGGACCCAAAGTCCCAGGTTCAATCCCCCTGCCGTAAGCCAGAGCCGAACAGTGCTCTGGTTAAATGGGAAAAAGAAGAAGAAGGAGAAGAAGGAGAAGAAGGAGAAGAAGGAGGAAAAAGGAGGAAAAAGGAGGAAAAAAGAGGAAGAAGGAGGAAGAAGGAGAAAGAAGGAGAAACAAAGAAAGACAAGGATGCTGGGCACAGTCTTCCAAGGACCTGCTGGTATACGCACTGTGTGTGTAGGAGGAGCAGGACACCAAAGGAGACAGACAGACTGCCACTGGACTGCACGGCAGGCCCTGACGGACGAGGACAATGGCGTGCATCTCTCACGATTCAGCCCTGCTCCCTGGCACTCTGAGACCTGATAACTCATCTTGAGTTCCCAAGTCACTCTCTTTAAAATCCACGGCCCTAGAGGGAGACACAGAGCAGTATGCGTCTTTCTCCCGAATTAGCTCTTCTGCGTTGGGACATGAGTAAGACATAGTAAGCCTGCCCTGAGCTAAGCTTCACGGGGTATGGCTGGCTGCCTTATGACGCATGTCCCTCTAATTACAAGATAGATATACCTACACTTTAAAGACTCCAGGATGCATGCAGGGAACAAGAGGAAAAGAAAAATAACAATTAGGGAGTCGGGCGGTAGTGTATTGGGTTAAGCCCACGTGGCGCAAAGCGCAAGGACCCGTGGAAGGATCCCGGTTCGAGCCCCCGGCTACCCATCTGCAGGGGAGTCGCTTCACAGGCAGTGAAGCAGGTCTGCAGGTGTCTGTCTTTCTCACCCCTCTCTGTCTTCCCCTCCTCTCTCGATTTCTCTCTGTCCTATCTAACAACAGCAACAACAACAATAATAACCACAACAATAAAAAAAAACAAAACAAGGGCAACAAAAGGGGAAAAAATGGTCTCCAAGAGCAGTGGATTCGTGGTGCAGGCACCAAGCCCCAGCAATAACCCTTGGAGGCAAAAAAATAAAAATAAAAATAAATAATAAAAAAGCAATCATTCCACCACTGTGGTGTTACATTCAAAAATGAGAATGTGCTGACTTCTAGTCTACCGTCGGTGAGTTACTCCCGTGGCCACACACTGGCCTCTAGCCTGCAGGACAGTCCTTCCACACCTTCTCCTCAATCCAATAATCCAACACTCCTCCCTCAGCCACTACCAGCTGATGGCATCACTTCTTCTTCACAGTGGAAATAGAAGTCGTTTGCACACTCCCACGCCATCAGAGGCCTGCCAGCACCTACACGCACATAACTGCTTCCACTCGAGGACGCTGCCCTGGGCTCTGCTTTGAGGTGCGCACTACACCTCACCCACTCACACACGCAGGGGCTTCCTTGCAACAAGTGACTGCTCTGACCTGCTCCAGATTTCCCCGTTAAAAGCTCTCTCGTCGGCAGTTGGAAATATTCCCGGTTTGAGAACAGGGAGAACAGGTATACAGCCTCCCCTGGTTCTCTAGCCTCCCTCTGACCTCACTCTCATTAAAGTCACGATTTAACAAACTGGTCACGACACCCTGTAACTGCCGTGCTTACAGACACTGGGGAACAAACACAATTTGCTTCACTGCAAAATCCACTTGACTGCGCTGGTCTAGAAGCAGACTCAGTCCAAGCTGTCTCTGCACACATCCCTTCCTTTCATGGCTCTTCCAGCTCTGTGGCTTTGAGCGCTGTGTTCAGGGGCCAGGCAGCAGGGCACCTGGTTGAACATACACATCAATCACCACGGCAAGAACCTGGGTTCGAATCTTGCTCCCCACTTGCAGCAGAGGACACCCCACAGTAGTGAAGCAGGTGTCTCTCTTTCTCTCTCCCTATCTCCCCTCTCAATTTCTCTTTGATCTATCGAATAAAATAGAAAGAAAGAAAAAAACAAAACAAAAACGAAAAATGGCCGCCAGGAGCAGTGGATTCGCAGTGATGGCACCAGCCCCAGTAATAACCCTGGTGGCAGTAAAAAAAGGCGTAACGATGAATTAATTAACGATAGTGTTATCTTTGTCCTGAGGACTTCTAAATATGTCTCCAACATGAACTTCTCCCCCCAGTCCTGTCCCATTATGCCTGCATCCCTGATGGGTCAGAGCGGATTTCAGCCACCCTCAGCCTTCCTTCCCCCCACCTCTTCTCTCCCCATCTCAGTTTATAGCTTTCTTCCACTCAACCCTCATCAAAAACCCAAGATTCATACGGAAGTCCACTTTCATACCCAACGGTCAGAAAACCCTGCCCAATCTAAAACCATCTTCAAAGCTAACTAAAGTCTATCTAATTTCTATCACCGTCTCCATCCTGGCTCCAAGTGATGCCATCTCTCACCTGTATTACTGCAAAAGCCTAATTATTATTACTCACTTACTTACTTATTTATTTATTTATTTATTTATTTTGCCTCCAGGGTTTATCACTGGGGCTCGGTGCCTGCATTATGAATCCACTGCTCCTGGAGGCCTTCCCCCCCATTTTTTATGTCCTTGTTGTTATTGCTGCTGCTATTGTTGAACAGGACAGAGGGAAATTGAGAGAGGAGGGGAAGACAAGAGACGGGAGAGAAAGACAGACACCTGCAGACCTGCTTTATTGCCTGTGAAGTGACCCCTCTGCAGGTGGGGAGCCAGGGGCTCGAACCGGGATCCTTGTGCAGGACCTTGGGCTTCATGTCATGTGTGCTTAACCTGCTGTGCTACCGCCCCACCCCCAAGCCTAATTATTTCTATACTGGCTTTTGTTCCATTCTCTACTTCATTGCTAGATTAATCCAAACTTGTATTAAACTGTTGGTCCAAATCCCAAAAATCCCTTTTTTTGAAAAAAATTTCCCCCAAAATACCCTTAGCTTGGTTCATGTAAAAACCAGTGTCCCCTGGGGCTGGGAAGCGGTTCTCTCGCAAGAGCTCAGATGCAGGACCTGGGTGTGGGAGCTCGTGCAGGGGAAGCCTCACACAAGCGGAGCCATCCTGTCTTACTCTCCTCACCCGTGTCTCGCTCTCATGCTGCCTCTGCTTCTCATTCAAGCCAATAAGAAATCATCATCTGCCAGGAGCAGTGGAGTCGTGCAGGCTCTGAGGCCCTGTGATCCAAACCCTTGCACAGACCCGGCCCAGCTAGTGCTGCGGTTACTTGTGTGGACACCGTGGTCAGCTCTCAGCCTCGCTCACTAAGTGCTCCTGCCCTGGGTGTCTGTTCTTCCTAACCTCCACCTCCGAATATGAAGCCACTGGCTATTTCCCTGTCAAACAAGGATCAAAGTAGAAAGCTGGGCCCGGGAGACTGCACAGGCAGTACTGCTGCTTTGTGAGGTCCTGGCTCCATTCCCTCAGGTCGCAGAGACAGAAACACACACATACGGAAGGAGACAGATGAGATCAGAATAAAATGCCAGCCAATGCCAGCCGCAGGACTCCCGGCCAAGAAGACCATGTAGACTAAGGAGCGCGTCCTACACACAGAGCTCTCGGCTGGGAGACGGTCGGTCCACGCGGGAGAAGACGGGACTCCCGCTAAGAGCTCACACCACCTCGGGCCCTGAGGCTCCCGGGGCCTCAGCAGACTGCATGGGCCAGAGTAATGCTCTGCTTCCCTCTCTTCCTCTCCTGCACAGTGGGAATAATGAAGCTTTCTATAAATACACAGCGGTCAACCACAACTAGCAGTCTAAGACTCTGTGTTTACCGGTGTGATCTGGATTATAAGGACAACTACTACTGATTCTAAATACATTTCTCTTCCGGTATTTGCTGCTGGGGGTATTTTTCTGGTTGTCGCGGCAGAGCCAGTGTTGTGTGAGTGAAATGTCACCGCCCCGGGCCAACATCACCACCCAGAGAGAGACGGCCGGAGCGAGTCAGCACTGCACTGAGCCTCTGCGGGTGCCGGGACACTCCTGGGCGACCGAGTCGGGCCGTGAAGGTGGTGCACCGTCTGCCCCAGCTGGTAGACTCTCCGGCCCCTCGTGCAGGACTGTCTGGGTTTGCCTTAAGGTCATTTCCTATGTGCACACGTTGCTCTAAAGGTAAGCTATCACGCCTACAGACAGAAAAGCCAACGAGGAACATCCTGAAGGATACAGCCATGCAGTACCGGCAGAGCAAACCGATGGACCTGAAAGAAGACAGACGCTGCGTGAGGGTAGACAGACTTTAAAAACAAGTCAGCAGCACTTTATTAGTGTGTGTGTGTGTGTGTGTGTGTGTGTGTGTGTGTGTGTGTGTGTCTGCGCGCGCACATGCGGGAGTTAGCTACAACAGGACAGAAGTTCCCAGGTCCCGTAGTTTCCGAGAAAGCCCTGCAGTCAAGGCTGTCCTCCCACTCCACCAGCCTGGAGACCCCAAAGTTGGGGGGGTCACAGTGAGCTCTGGGTGTTGACCTCCCTACATTAGCGGTTGGCCACGAAAACGTCTCTCCTCCAGGAAAAGATATGCCCGTGCCCGGACCTGATGGCGCTCCACGGACTGGTCACGGGTCACGGGTCTCACCCCTGCTGCCCTGACTCCTCGTGCCTGCACCTCACCGGGCAGACTGGTGCCCATGAGCTAGTCGTGGTGACCAACGGCACATGTTCCGGTATGACATTCCTCCAGACAATAAGCGCATAGCTCTCCGTTTCCTGGGGGCCTGGCTCGACACCTCACACCTCTATTATTCATCCAGCAACATTCATGCTGTCTCTCTCTCTCGTTTTTTTTTTTTTTTTACTTGATAGGAACAGGCAGAAATTGAGGTGGAAGAGGGAGACTTGGAAGAGAGAGAGAGACTTGCAGCCCTGCTTCACCACTTGAGAAGCTTTCCCCCTGTAGGTGGGGACTGAGGGCTTGAACCCGAGTCTTTGTGCCCTGTGCCTTCAACCAGCTATACCACCACCTGGCCCCCGGACTCATGCTAGCTCTAACATATAGAAAGCAATGGCTTTTACTTAAGCTTTTTTTTTTTTTCGTTTCACTTTTAATTAAAGTTTCTATACAAGGTCAGCCTACAGCATGGCAAAGTTAGACCTGATCAGAGCTTGTAGGTTATAAATTGAGCTAAATCAGAAGTCTGGGGGATGCAACAGTCATTCATGTTTGTGTGAACCCTGAAATGCGAACGCCAAGCATGCAGAATGTACAAATTACCTCTGGTTGAGCAGAAAGCTCTCGGAGAAGATGACCGTTCCACACAAACCGCTGATCTGCCTAAGGAGACATTCAAAAATCAGCAAACCAGGGCCAGGGAGATGGCAGGGTGGTTCTGCAAAAGACTTTCATGCCTCAGGCTCTGAGGTCCCAGGTTCAATCCCAAACACCATTATAAGCCAGAACTAAGCAACATTCTTTCTGGACAACATTCTTTCTGGGTGCGTGCGTGCGTGCGTGTGCGTGTGTGTGTGCATGTGTGCGCGTGTGCACATGCCTGCATGCATGTATGTGTGCGTGTGTGTGCATGTGTGTGCATGCGCGTGTGTGCATGCATGCGTGTGTGCGTGCATGTATGTATTACTCCCACCCCCATATTCTTCTCTTTGTATTTCTTTTATCAAAAGAAATACATAAAAATTTTAAAAAGTTATCATTTCTATTGGCAATTTGAATGGTCTGACCTAATAAGTGACAGCAGTCTTTGCCCCTAAAACACAACTAAAGTCTATATTAATACAAAACCAGTTAACAGTTATCCAAGTTCCTGAAAAGCAGAAATTCTGAGAATACCTGAGGCTTAATATTAAAGATAATCATCTTTAAAAAAAAGTTTTGAGTCTGGCGGTGGCGCACCTGGTTAAGTGCTCACACTACAGCGCACAAAGACCCAGGTTTGAGCCCCTGGTTCCCACCTGCAGAGGGAAAACTTCACAGGTGG
Organism: Erinaceus europaeus; assembly: GCF_950295315.1. NCBI lineage: Eukaryota > Metazoa > Chordata > Mammalia > Eulipotyphla > Erinaceidae > Erinaceus > Erinaceus europaeus. Next base: position 100,666,911 of record NC_080173.1, read on the forward strand.
TGAAGCAGGGCTACAGGTGTCTCTCTATTTCTCTCCCTCTCTACCTCTCCTTCCCCTCTCAATTTCTCTGTGTCTCTATCCAATAATAAGTAAATAAAATTTTAAAAAGAAAGAAGTTTAGGTCTGGGGAGATAGCATGACTATGCAAACGACACTTATGTCTGAGGCTCTGAGGTCCCAGGTTCAATCCCCAGCACCACCGTAGGCCAGAGCTGAGCAGTGTAATCATGCTTCTTTTTTTAACCTACCTTGAAGACATGGAGCTTTTTCAGGTTTTTAACTCAAAAAGGTATTACTTTCTTCTTTTTTAAATTATCTTTATTTATTCATTGGATAGAGACAGTCAGAAATCGAGAGGAGAGGGGGAGGTAGAGAGGGAGAGAGACAGAGAGACGCCTGCAGCCCTGCTTCACCACTCAGGAAGCTTTCCTCCTATAGGTGGGGACCAGGGGCTCAAACCTGGGTCCTTGTGCACTGTAACATGTGCGCTCAGCCAGGTGCGCCACCACCTGGACCCTGCCATTACTTTTCTAGTTGAAACAACTATAGAAAATATCACTGTACAGGGCTTGGCAGTGGCACACCCAGGAAAGTGCGCAAAGGACCCAGGTTCAAGGCGCCTGCAGGAGGGACACTTCACGAGAGGTGAAGCAGGTCTGCAGGTGTCTTTCTCTCTCCCTGTCTCCTCTCTCAAGTTCTGTCCTATCCAATAAAATAGGAAAGAAAAAAAAAGATTTAAAACAAATTTACTGTAGGGCGGGAGAACACAGTGTAATGGTTCTACAGAGACTCTCATGTCTCAGGCTCCAAAGCCCCAGGTTCAATCCCCCACACCACCATAAGCCAAAGTTGAGCAGTGCTCTGGTTAAAAAAAAAAAGGGGGGGGGGGAATAAAGAAAGAGACAATAGCACTGCAGAAAAATTCCTACTACTGTTACCCGCATGGTCACTCTGCTAACAGTAACTGGTACTCTAGTACTCACCCACGGTCGGTCATCTCGTAACCGTGTGACATGTGCAGACAGTGGTGGCCCTGAATCTGGTACTGTCACGTGTATTTCCAACAAGGCCTGATTTCAAAGCCCCACGTGGTTCCAACATAACCAGGATTGAGAAAAATCAACCCACGTTTTTCATGGGTAGAGACCTGACTCTTTTTAAAGTGACCAGAGAGTGGACTCACCCTTTCCAAGAGGCTCATCTCCTGGAACTCTGGGCTGGTGTTGGACAGCCGCTGCAGTGTGTGCGTCAGGTCATACGTCATGGAGAAGTAGAAGCCGTCCATGCTCAAGACGTGGTTTATCATGGCCAGGAAAGTTTTGTTATCTTGTAACTGTGAACAAATAAGAAGGGGGGGGGGGGGATCAGTCTATCTCGTATCTGAAAAGGAACTTCTCAGAATGTTAAGGCCACTCCACTAAACAGAGAGACCAGACTAGGAAGAAGTCCCTCCCTGCCCCAGGACAGTCCCTAGCACACATGGTAGTCAACAGCACTGACAGGCCAGAACTCCTTCACTCTAAAGACAAGCAGAAGGGGGGGGGGGGTGGAGGGTGCTGGAAAGGGCGGCACAGTAGCAAAGTGCTGGCTTCGAAAGCATGGGGTCCCGAGTCTGACCCCTGGTGTCTCCTGTCGCATCTGCCAGTCATGCACACGCTCTCTCTCTCCCTCACAAATCTTTAAAAAGAGCGGCACCGCTTATATTTTTAAACAAAGCACCAGCACCCTACATAGTGACCAACTGTCCCACCTTCCTAAGAGCCCTGTGGTTAGCCCGACCATCCTCGCTTGAACAGTGAAAACGATCCTGGGGCCCTGCCGCTTCTGTCAGGTAAGATGACACCACGCTCATCTCTAAGAAACGCAGTGTTGGGGGGCTGAGGGAAACAATGGGTCTTTCTATGAGAGCCTGCAAAGCGCAGGGCCGGGAAGTGACTTTGGACGTGCCTTCTTCCCGGTGCCTGGACTGGACCCCACACCCCCGGGGAAGGTCCTGCAGAGCACTGAGAGAACTCGAGGCACAGGCAACAACTGCCTTTGCACCCCTCCCGCACCTCATTTCCTTTACGTAACTCTCCCCCCATCTCACACTCAGTACAGACAATGAAAAGTGGGCAGGGCACAGCTCAGAGACGTCACGTGTGCACAAGGCCCAGCTTCAGTGCCCAGCACTGCAGAGAAAGAAACAAGTAAATACATAATAAGAGATATAAATATTTAATAGGTGCAGTAAAAGTAATCCTTTTGGGGGCAGGGGTGGTGGCCCACCTGGCTGAGTGCATGTCACAGGGCACAAGGACCCGGGCTCAAACCCCCGGTCCCCACATGCAGGGGGAAAGCTTTATGAGTGGTAAAGCAGGGCTGAAGGTGTCTCTGTCTCTCTCCCTCTCTATCTTCCCCTTTCCCTCTCGATTTCTGACTATCTCTATCCGATAAATAAAAGTAATAAAAAGAACTAAAATAAAGAATGAAAACAAATTCTGATATTAACAAGCAAAAAGGGGGAATCCTTTGGGCTTTCTGTTAGTTTTATAGTCAGGGTCTCCCACAGGCAGTTGCACTGCTCTCTTTCTTGTGTTGATCTCTTCATCAGATGGAGAGACGGAGAGACGGAGAGGAAGAGGCGGCACAGCACTGACATCTCCCCTGGCGCCCGGATGCCCAGTGTGATAGCAGGGCTGGAACCTGGACCACCGCGTGCCCGGATGCCCAGTGTGACAGCAGGGCTTGAACCTGGACCACCGTGCGCCCGGATGCCCAGTGTGACAGCAGGGCTTGAACCTGGACCACCGCGTGCCCGGATGCCCAGTGTGACAGCAGGGCTTGAACCTGGACCACCGCGTGCCCGGATGCCCAGTGTGACAGCAGGGCTTGAACCTGGACCACCGTGCGCCCGGATGCCCAGTGTGACAGCAGGGCTGGAACCTGGACCACCGTGCGCCCGGATGCCCAGTGTGACAGCAGGGCTTGAACCTGGACCACCGCGTGCCCGGATGCCCAGTGTGACAGCAGGGCTTGAACCTGGACCACCGCGTGCCCGGATGCCCAGTGTGACAGCAGGGCTTGAACCTGGACCACCGCGTGCCCGGATGCCCAGTGTGACAGCAGGGCTTGAACCTGGACCACCGTGCGCCCGGATGCCCAGTGTGACAGCAGGGCTGGAACCTGGACCACCGTGCGCCCGGATGCCCAGTGTGACAGCAGGGCTTGAACCTGGACCACCGCGTGCCCGGATGCCCAGTGTGACAGCAGGGCTTGAACCTGGACCACCGCGTGCCCGGATGCCCAGTGTGACAGCAGGGCTTGAACCTGGACCACCGTGCGCCCGGATGCCCAGTGTGACAGCAGGGCTGGAACCTGGACCACCGTGCGCCCGGATGCCCAGTGTGACAGCAGGGCTTGAACCTGGACCACCGCGTGCCCGGATGCCCAGTGTGACAGCAGGGCTTGAACCTGGACCACCGCGTGCCCGGATGCCCAGTGTGACAGCAGGGCTTGAACCTGGACCACCGCGTGCCCGGATGCCCAGTGTGACAGCAGGGCTTGAACCTGGACCACCGCGTGCCCGGATGCCCAGTGTGACAGCAGGGCTTGAACCTGGACCACCGTGCGCCCGGATGCCCAGTGTGACAGCAGGGCTGGAACCTGGACCACCGTGCGCCCGGATGCCCAGTGTGACAGCAGGGCTTGAACCTGGACCACCGCGTGCCCGGATGCCCAGTGTGACAGCAGGGCTTGAACCTGGACCACCGTGCGCCCGGATGCCCAGTGTGACAGCAGGGCTGGAACCTGGACCACCGTGCGCCCGGATGCCCAGTGTGACAGCAGGGCTTGAACCTGGACCACCGCGTGCCCGGATGCCCAGTGTGACAGCAGGGCTTGAACCTGGACCACCGCGTGCCCGGATGCCCAGTGTGACAGCAGGGCTTGAACCTGGACCACCGCGTGCCCTGATGCCCAGTGTGACAGCAGGGCTTGAACATGGACCACTGTGCGCCCGGATGCCCAGTGTGACAGCAGGGCTTGAACCTGGACCACCGCGTGCCCGGATGCCCAGTGTGACAGCAGGGCTTGAACCTGGACCACTGTGAGTCCGGATGCCCAGTGTGACAGCAGGGCTTGAACCTGGACCACTGCGCGCCAAGGCGCAGCGCCCTGCCAGTGAGCCCACTCTGCCAGTGTCTTCACTTCTCTGATAACAATTTTTTTGATTTTCCAGTGAATACCAAGATTAAAATTTGCTTTTACCATGTGTGTGTGTACATGTGTACATGTGTACATGTGTACATACATACATACATATATATGTAACTGGTAATGTTCAACTCATGTATTAAGAGCCTATATACCACAGAGATATTTATTTGGTTGAATTCAGACCTTTTTCAAAGCCAGCGATGCCAGGGCAGCAGGACAGCTCACCTGGACAGTGCAACTGGTCTGCCATGCCCAAGACTAGGCTTGAGCCCTCACTGCACCGGAAGAAGCCTTAGTGCTGTGGCATCCCCCCGCCCCCACACACACAGACACACATACTGAGTGTCTGAAAAAGCTGAGTGAGAGCAGTGGAGTCTCAGTGACGACATACATGCTACAAGCAAAGCCTATCCAGTGAGCACTGTTAAAATTACTTTCACCTCCTGACAACAAAGTAGCAGGAGGGAAAAACTGGCCAAGTAAACATTTCTGATTCATTAAACGAAAACCGTTTTTCTTGCCTTCAACACGTCTTGAACTATGAACAAACTGATGGGTGGTTTAAAAGGAAAGGAAGGTTCCGTTTAAACAGAAGGACTAAGGCACACCTGACAGGTTCACTTCAGTCACTAAGACACTTAATGTCAGAACTCATTTTCTTTGTCATGCTCACCACTGGTAAGTCACATACTTCAGACCAAGTGCCCATCTAGAAACGAGTGTGCTTTGTAACCGGAACATAAAATCACAACTTGAAAAACATTTATTTCCTTTTTGTTGCCCTTGTTTTTGTTGTTGTTGTTGATGTCATCGTTGTTGGATAGGACAGAGAGAAATGGAGAGAGGAGGGGTAGACAGAGAGGGGGAGAGAGAGAGACAGACACCTGCAGACCTGCTTCACCGCCTGTGAAGTGACCCCCCCCCCCCCCCCCGCAGATGGGGAGCCGGGGCTCGGACCGGGATCCTTACTCCAGTCCTTGTGCTTTACACCACTGCACTACCACCTGACTCCTCCCCCTTTTTAAAAATTGTTGTAGTTATTATTGTTGTTGTTGATGTCGTCATTGTTGGATAGGACAGAGAGCAATGGAGAGAGGAGGGGAAGACAGAGAGGGGGAGAGAAAGACAGACACCTGCACACCTGCTTCACCGCCTGTGAAGTGACTCCCCTGCAGGTGGGGAGCCGGGGGCTCGAACCAGGATCCTCACGCGGGTCCTTGCGCTTTGCGCCACATGCGCTTAAGCCCAACTTGAAAAAATATTAAAGCTGATACTTTGAATATTTATAAAGTAAAAAGCGAATGCACAGCGAAGTAAGCAGAGATAAAGGACAACTACTGGGTGGTTTCACTCGTGTGTGTGTGTGTGTGTGCGAAGCCCAGAGAACCGACACACAGGAGCTTGCAAACAGACAAAAGCAAGAAGCAAAGAAAGTGTTTCTGAACTCGTGGCAACTCTGGTGGCCCCTTCTTTAGGAGGTGGGAAAGTGGGACGCAGAACCTTGCAGTGGGAGTGGTGTGGGGCTCTACCTATAACCTATAATCCAGTAACCTACTTTTCTTTAATTAAAAAAAAGAGGGAAGGGAAATGAGAGGGAGAGGGAGAGGTAGAGAGAGGGGGGAGAGGGAGAGGGTGAGGGAGAGGAAGAGGGAGAGAGAAAGGGAGAGGAGAGAGAAAGGGAGAGGGGGAGGGAGAGGGATAAGGGGAGGGAGAGGGAGAGGAGGAGGGGGAGGGGGAGGGAGAGGGGGAGGGGGAGGGAGAGGGAGAGGGAGAGGGAGAGGGAGAGGAAAAGAAAGGAGAGAAAAGCAAGCTGGGCTGCAGAGACCCCCCGATGGTGCGGGTTCCTGACTGAGACCCTGAGTTCACCACGGCCCCAGTATCATCACACAGAATCAGCCAGCGCAGGCAAGCCGCGGCATGTGCCCGACACTTGGGCAGCCACTGAGAGAAACAGCCCCCAAAGTGTATGGGTTCAAATGCTCAACACTGACTTTTGAGAAGTAATGTCAGCAGTATAGCTGGTGGGCTCAGCAGGTAAAAAATACTCATGTGTGAGGCCCTGACTTTGACTCCAGTACTGCGGACGGCGGGGTGGCCAGCTAGTCTCTCTTTCACAGAAAATATGCAGATAAGCCTTGGAAATTCTTTTAGGGGAGCTGAAGATGAGGCCGACAGTGAGAGGGACGCCTGCCTGAGAGGTGTGAGTCCCCGGGAATTCAGCGCCCTGCACTACACATGCTGGAGTAGACTGTGCTCTCATTTCAGTTTTTCCATCATGAAATAAGTAAGTCTTAAAAAAAAAAAAATCAAACCGCCGGTGTGTGTCATTCGTGTCAGTCAGCCTTGTCTGTCCTCGGCAAATGCTGCAGCTCTCACCTGAGTGTCAGTTAGATGTAACATTGTCTTCTTGTAAGAAAGAACATCAAAATCCGTAGCTTTCCAGATTGCATGGCTGAAAAACTCTCCGATTTTTATCTTTTTGGTAATGACAATTAAATAGTTACCTGCAAAAAGCAAAGTCAAACATGTAAATGTAAGGTTCTCTTACGACTTTTAAAGCCAAGCACTGCTATCTCAACTCGGATACCTTGAAGATGACACTCTGTGTGGGCTACACAGACACAGGCCCACTTACTTAGGTCTGTGTCAAGTGCTCTGCCCCTCAGTGCGCTACTCTTCTTAACGACGTGGGTGGGCCATGGGGCAGCCCAGCAGGCAGAGCTGTGACTGCGTGTGAGGCCTGTGGTGTAATTCCCAGAATGATTCGTGACAGAGAGCTGTGTCTCTTACTGAAAAGTTAAGACAACTTTAAACAGTCTTCAGTTTGTGAAAAATGTCCAGTTGACTAAGGATTTCAAGTTCAGTTGAAACCAAAACACAAGATGTCAGGGCCAGGCGATGGCGCACCTGGTTAAATGCACATACTACAGTGCACGAGGACCCAGGTTCAAGCCGCCAGTTCCCACCTGTGTGTGGGGGGGGGGAGCTTCACAAGTGGTGAAGCAGGGCTACAGATGTCTCTCTGTCTCTATCTTCTTCTCCCCTCTAAATTTCTCCCTGTGTCTACCCAATAATAAAATAAATAAAAAGATTTTTAAAAATTTTAAGGGAGTCGGGCTGTAGTGCAGCGGGTTAAGTGCAGGTGGCGCTAAGCTCAAGGACCGGCGTCAGGATCCCGGTTTGAGCCCCCCGCTCCCCACCTGCAGGCAGGTCCCTTCACAGGCGGTGAAGCAGGTCTGCAGGTGTCTGTCTTTCTCTCCCCCTCTCTGTCTTCCCCTCCTCTCTCCATTTCTCTCTGTCCTATCCAACAACAACGACATCAATAATAACTACAACAACAAAACAACAAGGGCAACAAAAGGGAATAAATAAAATAAAATAAAATAAAATATTAAAAAATATATATTTAAAAAAAAATTTTTTTTTGAAGTCTTTTCCAAAGGGAACCTCGGGCCGATGAACATCTTCTTATTTGGGGGGAAATGGTGACAAACCCTCCAGCTGTAGCTTTGCTGTCTGAAGTGCAATCTGAGCTCTGCCGCACTCCCACACTCCAGTGGCGACAAGGTGATGGCCTTTGCCTGTTCGAGCTCGTTTCTCCTCACCTGCCACCAGATGGATTGTGCCCAATATACCACATATCGGCCTCGTGACTGCTGAAGGAGGAATGTCTTTCTTGACTTGAAGAGAAAGAAAACAAACAAACAAAAGTCACACAGGCGAAGGTCAACACAGAGTTGTATTTACGCTGATTCAAATAGCTATTTCAGTTAGATCGATAGGAGTGAATTAACTTCATCAGCTAGGTTGTAGGCAACCACTACTGTCCATTTTCAACTACATTTATTCGACCTCCTGCTGGAAAGTGAGCCCCTCCTCCTTTAACTGAAGTAAGTCAGAAGCAAATGGAAGTAGGGACTTGAAACAAGATCTGATTCTCAACATACAACCAACGGAATGCAAAAGGAAAAATTGTTAAAAGGCTGTTTGCCTATCTGATTGTCAAGAGGTGGGAAATAGAGAGAGGGAGAGAAGGGAGGAGGAGATGTCCCGTGTCTGACAGCAGGCTGCAGAGCTGTTCCCTCATGAGTCAGGCCCTTACTAACCAAACACGACCTAGGGTCTGCGAGGTGGTGCAGCCCCGGACCCTCAAGCTGAGGTCCCAAGCTGGGTCCTGAGCACAGCTGTGCCGGCCAGTGCGCTGCTCTGGTCCTTTCTCTTCACCTCCATCATTAGTAAAAGAATGTCTTCAATAAATACACAAACAGAGCAGGAGAGATGGCTGTCCTGTCCAATAATAAACAACAAGGGCAACAAAAGGGGAAAAACAGCCTCCAGGAGCAGTGGATTCATGGTGCAGGCCCTGAGCCCCAGCAATAACCCTGGAGGCAAAAAAAAAAAAAAAAAAAAGAAACTTCATTTTTTCCCTTTTGTTGCCCTTGTTGTCTATCATTGTTGTTATTGTTGTTGTTGTTACTGCTGTCATTGTTGTTGGATAGGACAGAGAGAAATGGAGAGAGGAAGGGAAGACAGAGAGGGGGAGAGAAAGACAGACACCTGCAGACCTGCTTCACCGCCCGTGAAGCGACTCCCCTGAAGATGGGGAGCCGGGGGCTCGAACCGGGATCCTTACGCCGGTCCTTGCGCTTCACGCCCCGTGCACTTAACTCACTGCGCCACCGCCCAGCTCCCAAGCACTACACTTTAACTGTAATGAGCTGGGTGTGAAATGTCTCTCAGCTCCTACTACAGCTGACTGCCCGGTACCTGAGAGGGTGACTTCTGTGGACACACGGTCGATGATCAGCACATCGTCTGCGCCACTGTCACAAGCTTCCACGTAGAACTTCTCCGGCGTGATGTGCCTGGGGAGAGATGGAAACTGTATCACATCACCCAAAGAGGCAATTCGACGACACCACTTTCTGAGTGCACAGGCTGCCACGCCGTCCTCACCAGCTCACAGCCATCCAGTCAGTTTGCTGCCAGTGGCTCGTGCCGACACGCCACCATTCCTGCTGGACTTTATGTTTTTTTGACAGAGGGTGGGCGAGAGAGGAGCGGGACATCACAGCACTGTTTGACTACTTGGGGAATTTTCCCTTTGCCTAATGTTCCCACGTGGTGGGCAGAGGCTTCGTCCAGGTCTCCACACATGCTCAGGGTGCATTCTCCCAGCTGGTCTCCACTACTGTTTTTTTTTTTCTTCTGCCTCCAAAGTCATCACTGGAGCTCGGTGCCTGCACCGCAAATCAATGCTCCTGGAGGACATTTTTCCCATTTTTGTTGCCCTTGTTTCTGTCATTATTATTGTTGTTGGCTAGGATAGAGAGAAATGGAGAGAGATGGGGAAGACAGGGAGAGAGAAAGACAGACACCTGCAGACCTGCTTCACCACCTGTGAAGCGACCCCCCTGCAGGTGGGGAGCCGGGGGCTCGAACCCAGATCCTTGTGGGTCCTTGGGTTTCATGCCATGTGCACTTAACCCGGTGTGTCACTGCCCGGCCCCCTCTGCAATTCTTTTTAACCTGTGTAAGTAATGCTGACAAGGTTCTAATCTGCCTTACACAAGAAAGGCATAGTACGACCTTACATCTTGTATCTGACATGGTGGAGAAGGCATCTATGTTGTTTATGTCATCAACAGACCCACGACACCTCTGTCGCGTGGCACCGGGAAGCCACAGCCCTCCTTGGTCTTCCATTTCCTTACCCATGAAATAAATTTTACCGAGTCTCTCAAGTATCATTCTTGTGAGGATGAAGATAAGCGAGCCCTTCACAGGCACTCAGAACAGCCGGCACACCGGAAGCGAGATGGAGACATGAGCACTCAACACACGAGAAACTCTCTTTAGTCCGACACCTCCAGGAAATCACTTTAAAGTGAACTTTTTTGGCGTGCAGTTCGTGTTTTTATCTTAATGCTATGGATATGCTCCTGAAAAAACTTCTCTCCATGCAAAATAAAACGTTAATGGAAGGGGCCAAGATACGGCTTCGTGGGTAGAGTGTACACCTTGCCGTGCGCGAGCCTCCGGGTCCCCACCAGCATCACACGGGGGCCGCGCCAAGAGCGCCAGGAATGGTGAAGTAGGGGCTGGCCTCACCCCGCCTCTCCTCGCCTTCCCTCTCCAAGACACACCAGAAAGCTGTGTCATTAAAGCCACTGGGCAGTAGCATCTGTGCAGGAGGGCCTGGGCTCTCCACACACAAGAAATCCAATCAGAAAGCAAGCGCAGAGGATACACATAGGCCCCGGACAGAGGCCTCAAAACCCAGGCAACTGTGTAGTCGCCAGAAGGAAGAGTTGTTGCCCTAGGAGGCAACCTGGATGCTGGGGGCCTTTTACTATGTGTGGGCCCGGCAACAGTAACACAGGAAATGAAACTGTAGCCAAGTGCGGCTTTGCCGGCAGTAGATCTATGGGCAAGAAAGCCGGCGCTGGGGGCCGGGCGCTGGTGCGCACACTGCAGGGCACAAGGTCTGTTCAAGTGTTCGCGCCCCTGTTCCCCACCTGCAAGGGGAAAGCTTCACGAGAGGTGAGGCAGGGCTGCGGGTGTCTCTTTATCTCCTCTCCTTCCCATTTCTCTGTCCCTATTCAATGATGAATTGAAGAAAACACAACTCAACAAATGAAGTTGTCACTAGGAAGCACGGCAGCATGTCCACCCTTCCAGGGACCGGTGAGGGTGGGAGCTAGGTTCTCAATCACACTCACTGCTCTTCAATCACAATCGCAAGGCAGCCACCTGAGGTGTCGTTTCTCTCTTTTTTTCTTTCTTCCTTTCTCTCTCTCTCTCTCTCTCCTCCTTTTCCTGTAAATTGACGTCCCTCCGCCCACCCCCCTCCGCTAACTAGGAAAAACCGTAACAAATGCACAGACCGCCACTGACTTCCCTCCTTCCTCCCTCCTCACGCTTGTTTCTGCAGAGCCAGGCCGTTCAGTCTCACCACTCCCCGGCCAAAGGTTTGCACTCGGCTAGAACGACACCTGCTGCTTTACCCTCACACAGTGCCGGGGCTCACACCCGGGCTGCACAGCTGGCCAGGCATCCCACACACACACACACACAGCAAACTCTGTCTCCAGCCCTACTTCTTCTTACTTAGTGATCGTGTGCAAGCCAGTGGTCAACTCAAAACAAGCCTGGTGCCAGGAGCAAATGACAGGCCTGCATGGATCCTTTCTGACTATGAGCTTAGAGGAATAGCGATCCTCAGCCACCCGACACTAATCCTCTCACTGTTCATCTGCAACACTCTTCAAGCTGCAATAAAAAATATTTTGGGAGTCGGGCGGTAGCGCAGCAGGTGAACCGCATGTGACGCAAAGCACAAGGATCGGCTCAAGGGTCCCGGTTCGAGCCCCCGGCTTCCCACCTGCAGGGAGGGAAGTCGCTTCACAGGCAGTGAAGCAGGTCTGCAGGTGTCTGTCTTTCTCTCCCCCTCTGTCTTCCCCTCCTCTCTCCATTTCTCTCCGTTCTATCTAACAACAACAACAACTACTACAACAATAAATTCAACAAAGGCAACAAAAGGGAAAATAAATATAAATATATCTACATTTTCAAAAAATCAATCAGATTTTCCTCCAAGACTTAATTCTATGAGTCTGCACGTAAGACAGCAGGCAGCGCTCTGACACGCAGTGTCCCAGGTCCCGGGGTCCCTGTATCCTGCCATTTCTCTGTTGGTCTGCTACTAAGACCCCTTCTGTTTCACTGGTTTAATCCCCCCTGCTTAACACCGTATTCTATTTACATAACCACTGTGAACTAAGCACCGCCCTGCCTCCCCCGCACTGGTTTAGTCCTCACTGTTTTGCACACCTTTTCCTTCTCCCCACCCCCTATCCTACGTACATCCTCTTTGGACCTGACACTTCTGCCTCAGGATATATAAGGACAGGACTGTGATTAGAGATAGCTTAGATTGCGCTGCGTTCCACATGAATAAAGACTGACTGCGCACCACTCAGCCCTGAGTCCCTGGTCGTCTCTCTCTCCCGTCCGCGAAGCTAACCCGGCATAAAAGCCCACCCGGTCCCAGTGCAGCTCAGCACCTGCTTGGACCCTGTGCCCCTCCAGTTCAGCTGCAACGCCAGGGGAGGGGGGCACACGTGCCTCAGCCTTTCACAGCGCTCAAAGCCGGGGAAGGAGAGCAGGGCAACTGTCCTGAGCAGGTCGCTGGGGGTGGGACCGGAAGCAGTAAGAACCCAGCCCACCTGCAAAAGGAGTGGCCGAGCCGACTGCCCGTGGGCATCGGGGCGTGGCACCTGAGTGCCCACAATGGCGGGCGCTCCACGCCAGTCAGGGGGCCACAGGCTCTAGCTGTCCTGCCCCTTCTCGGAGCATTCCTGCCCCCGCTTGAGCTGCCCTGTCTTCTCTGGCCAAGGACAAAGGCTGCCCCTTTCCAAATCGTTTTTGTTTACCAGCAGCTGGCACCATCAGGCTGGGGATTCACCCCAGGGCCCGACACACACAGCATGTTGCACTCTCCCTGCTCTAAGACTCCGTGAGGTGCTGACACAGTCCAGTGAGCTCTGGTGTTTACTCTCTTGCTGTTTTTAATCTTTTAGCAAAGCCATCGTTCTCACTCCTCAGCGGCCTTGGTTTTAAACCTGAGAGACAGTGTGCTTCAGGTGAGATCTGAGGACGGCTGTACAGTTCTGACCACTGAGTGAAGAAGCTGAGAGATTTATATCCATTTTCACCAAAAGCTGTTCAGAGGCCTACATCCTAAGCTCGAAGAGGGTCGGAGGAGAATACTCAACGCGGTTCACTTCTCTACACAAACTGTGTGCTACTTCTGGGTAAGCGGTAATTCCTTGTCCACAGATTTACTTGTGTGGCGGGGAGCGAGAAGACCAGAACACCCAGCTCTGGGCTGAGGAGGTGCTGGGACCTGAAACTGCAGCCTCTGAGACGGACGTTACTCAAGTACAGTAACACCAAATGAGACCGCTCAATATGCAGTCTCAGAAGTCAAGTCCCCAGTGCTTAGATGATGCGCGAGGACGCGGCATCCGCATCTAAACTGGAAGACGGGTCCCCCCGCCCCCCGGCTCTGGGTTCTAGTGCTCTGATTGCCACCGGACTCTCCAGCGTGAGGTCCCCAGCATGCCACGGTGATGCCCTGGTTCTCTCCCTCTCACCACCCTCTCATTTCTAAACACAATTTTTAAACCCAGTTCATTAACTACACTTTTACTAACTGCTACATTCTTACTGATCACAGGCAAAGTTCAGGACTTCCCAGTATGCTTAGAGTCCTTAAGTTACAAAGTTAGAACAAAGTATATTTCCAAGACTCAGAACCCTCCAGAGAACAGAAACCTTCCCATTCTTCCAGAAGAGGGAATCTAGGGACTCCCAGCAGGAAGGCACAATGGACCATGGAAGAGAGACAAAAGTTTCTAACTGAGAATTCTGTACTTCCCGACATTATCAAACAAGTAGAAGGACAGAATGAAAATCCTTTCAGGGGAGTGATGTCTCAAGGATCTCTCTACTTCACCCTTTCACAGAAATAAGACAAAGGGGCTGACAAAACAGCTCACTGGGACAGCACGTTGCTCTGCCACGTGTACAGCCAGGCCGGAGCCTGGCCACCACACTGAAGGAAAGAAGCTTCGGTGCTGTGTGGTCCCCTTGGCTCTGATGAATGCGGTCAGACCGGGTTCTCAGTGTGTACGTGAGGCACAGCACAATCCTCCAGGGTGGCCCAAACTCTAGAGGAAAGCCCGCCAGCAGCCGCAGTGGGTCCCATTCCCACAGGACTCCTCCGACTCTTACTGGAGTGGGTTCAGAAGCTGGGGCTAGGGGCTGGCGCCCCCAGCTGAGAGAGCACATGTGCCCATCCATGCACAAGGACCCGGGCACAAGCCCCTGGCCCCACCTATAGAGGGGAAGCTGCTCGAGCTACCAGGGGATTCAATATTATCCAGAGTACTGGTTTCTGTCAAAATGATGCACATTTTTGAAGATACATAAAAATAGCAAAATATTTAAATAACCATTGCCTCCTATTTCGGCTCTTACCATTTGGACAAATGCCCAAGACAAGATTAAAAAAGGAAAGGACGTGGCCTGGGAGGTGGCGCAGTGGATAAAGCACTGGATTCTCAACCATGAGGTCCCGAGTTCTATCCCCGGCAGCACATGTACCAGTGTGATGTCTGGTTCTTTCTCTCCTCCTGTCTTTCTCGTGAATAAATAAATAAATAAATTCATTTAAAAAAAATAAATAAATAAGGAAAGGACATCACAAGGGACTAAAATTTAAATTAAAGACAATTCTACACCCACATGTCCTGGGACCCCCCTCCCCAGAGCCCTGCCCCACTAGGGACAGACAGACACAGGCTGGGGGTGTGGATCCACCTGCCAACACCCATGTCCAGTGGAGAAGCCACAGAAGCCACAACTCCCACCTTCTGCTCCCCATAAGGAATTCTGGCCCATGCTCCCAGAGGGGTAAAGAACAGGGAACGTGAACCAGAGGGCTCTGTACCCCCATTCCACCAGGACCTGAAGCACCGGTCACCAGGAATTTTGTCTTTATTCCATCCATGAAAAGGGAGAGAAACTGGAAAGCACCAGAGGAAGCCAGGCACAGTTTCACATGTCTGCAAAGAGGAAAAGACACTTGGTAGTAGTAATAGGTGCAGGAGTGAGCTCTTAACAGGAAGTGAAGGCAAACTGTTGAAAAAATGGGGGGGGGGGGAATATACTCCCAGACACAGACACAGACACAGACACAGACACAGACACAGTGATGGAAACAGCCTGCTGGTGCCTGCGGAGAACGACCGCAATTTCCAGTGACAGCGGTGGGGGCACAGGACTCTGGGGGTGGGCACTCTATGGAATCATGCCTGGTATTTTACAGTTTCGTAAATCGGTATTAAATCACTAATTAAAAAAAAAAAAAAGGCGATTCTAACTCCTACACTTAGTTCAAATACCTGTAACCTTATAGCCACTCAGACTCAGCAGCTGCCAAAGACTGTTTGTCAGTGCTGACCGGTATAACCAGAAAGTGGCCTGCAGCCTGATCCCCAGCACGGCATAAGCCAGTGAGTTCTCTGATCCTCTCTCATGAAATAAATTTCTTAAATCACCCCGTTCATTAAAAAAGCAACGCACTTGATTATAAACATCTGATAGTATTTCCTTTCTTCCGGGGCTGGCTATATGGCTTTCTATGTCTACAGCAGACTTCTTGCCCTATATGACATTCAGATATTTCATGAACAACAGGCCTCTTCAAAATCTACCAAGCCACGAGTAAAATGAAGCCACATATATATCACTGACTCACAGCCATCAGAATGGGTAGTTTACAAAACAAAACACAAGTGGCAAGTGGTGGTGATGAAGTGGACAAAACAGAAGCCTTACTTACACAGGGCTGGCAGGAATATAAACTGCTGTGGCCACTACAGAAAATAAGAAAGAGTGGTCCGGGAGGTGGCACAGTGGATAAAGCATTGCTTTCTCAACCATGAGGTCCCGAGTTCGGTCCCTGGCAGCACATATACCAGAGTGATGTCTGGTTCTTTCTCTCCTATCTTTCTCATGAATAAATAAATTCTTCAAAAAAAAAAAAAAGAAAGTGCAAGGACCGGCGTAAGGATCCTGGTTCGAGCCTCCAGCTCCCCACCTGCAGGGGAGTCGCTTCACAGGCGGTGAAGCAGGTCTGCAGGTGTCTGTCTTTATCTCCCCCTCTCTGTCTTCCCCTCCTCTCTCCATTTCTCTCTGTCCTATCCAACAACAAACGACATCAGTAACAACAATAATAACCACAACAAGGCTACAACAACAAGGGCAACAAAAGGGGGTAAAAATGGCCTCCAGGAGCAGTGGATTCATGGTGCAGGCACTGAGCCCCAGCAATAACCCTGGAGGCAAAAAAAAAAAAAAAAAAAGAAAAATAAGAAAGAATGGCAGTTCCTCAAAAACTTAGAAAATGGAATTATCATATATCTGGAAATTCTGCTTTAAGCATGTTGAAAAGAACTCGAAGCAAGATCTCCAAGAGATAATTATATATCCAGGTTCATAAAAGCGCTATCCACAACCAAAAAAGATGGAAGCAATCTAAGTATGTGTTGACAAATGAATAATCAAAATGCAGCACTCTCTGCAGTGACGGAGAATCTTCACCTTGAACAAAGAAACTGGCACATGCCGTAACATGGACAGACTCTAAGAACGAGCAGAGGGGGTCGGGCGGTGGCGCAGCGGGTTAAGCGCAGGTGGCGCAAAGCGCAAGGACCAGCCTAAGGATCTCGGTTCGAGACCCCCTGGCTCCCCACCTGCAGGGGAGTCGCTTCACAGGCGGTGAAGCAGGTCTGCAGGTGTCTTTCCTCCTCTCTGTCTTCCCCTCCTCTCTCCATTTCTCTCTGTCCTATCCAACAACGATGACATCAACAACAATAATAACCACAACAAGGCTACAAGGGCAACAAAAGGTGGGGGGGAATGGCCTCCAGGAGCAGTGGATTCGTGGTGCAGGCCCTGAGCCCCAGCAACAACCCTGGAGGCAAAATAATAATAAGAAGAAGAAGAACGAGCAGAGTGTAGTGAGGTATGGACTTTTAGTTATGAATGAATCAGCAGTAAAAATCTAGGGCGCAGCAGTGTTCATGCAGAAGGCTCTGATGCCTGAGGCTCTGAAGCCCCGAGTTCAATCAACAACACCATAAGCCAGAGCTGAGCAGGGCTCTGGGGAAAGCAAATCAAATCACGTCTCTATGGGGTGGCCCGGCTTGGGTCTGGCCCCGCTCTGTTAAAGGAAGCTTTGGTGGTGTGCTATCTTTCTGTATCTAGGTCTTCGCTTCGACCTTTTCAACTTAAAAAAGTCATCCTGGGGCTGAGGAGACAGCATGATGGTTATGCAAAGTGACTTCAGTGCCTGAGGCTTTGATGTCAGATTCAATCCCCAGCACCACCACAAGCCAGAGCCGAGCACTGTTACGGTGTAAAAGTCAGCCTGACACAGTGAAGTTCCAGTGACAACTAAATAAAAAGTCCACATGGTCATGTCAACTATTTCCAATGGTAAATAACTCATTTCAATGTCAGAATCATCTGAGGACTAAGGTGATAATCTGAGAAGAGAAAGGAAGAAGTCTGAATAATTCAGTGTAATGGAAAGAAAGATCGCTGTGTAGACGGCGGGGCGCCAAGACCAGCTCAGCCACAGCCGGCTCTCTGACATGATGACCATGGGCCCTACATGCAGCAATGGTGGCAAGTATGTATCAAGTATGTAACTATGACCTCACGGGTGGTCGAGAGACAACCATACAGTGAGAGCTTAAACCGCTACTTTAAAAGGATGCATTCTGTTTCAGATTTGTAAGATGATCAAACTCTGACACTTAGCTTAAATTGTTCAAGGAGGGGTCCGGGCGGTAGCGCAGTGGGTTAAGCAAAGCACACGGATCGGTGTAAGGCTCCCCACCTGCAGGGGAGTCGCTTCACAGGCGGTGAAGCAGGTCTGCAGGTGCCTGTCTTTCTCTCTCCTCTCTCTCCCCCTCCTTTCTTGATTTCTCTCTGTCCTATCCAACAACAACAGGAATAACAACAAAGGCAACAAAAGTGGGGAAAAAAAGGGGGGGACAGCTACAGCAAAAAAAAAAAAAATTGTTCCAGGAGCTCTAAAATATATCTGTATAGTAGTCCAGGAGATGGCACACAGATTTTTTTTTTCAAGACTGAGAGCTACTCTCTGCCCTAATCCAACTCTCTAGCCCTTTTCTCTACGCTGACACCATCTTCTCGGCAATGTTGCTTTCCGACTCCACGTTGGCCATCAAACTCAAGCAAAAACTACCATAGCTGGAGGCCCCCAGGAACACGCCTAAAATGGACTTCCTAGCTTTCTTCCACCCTAAGATCCCTAATCTCATCTGCTCTGCTCTGTTCCTACTTTTTGGTTCCTGTTCATTAACCATTTTGTCTCATCTTATATCCTGTCACCTTCCAGACACCAAGCTGCAGATGCTACCATGACACCATCCTGCCCTCCCTGGGCAGACGCCCTCACCCATGTGTCCTGGAACCTCCCCTCCCCAGAGCCCTGCCCCACTAGGGACAGACAGACACAGGCTGGGGGTGTGGATCCACCTGCCAACACCCATGTCCAGCGGAGAAGCAGTTACAGAAGCCAGAGCTCCCACCTTCTGCTCCCCATAAAGAATTTTGATCCAGGGGCCAGGAGGTGGCACACCTGGAGAGCCCATGAGTTACAGTGTGTAAGGACCCAGGTGTGAGCTCCCAGTTCCCACCTGCAGGGGAGGAAGCTTTACAAGTAGAGAAGCAGTGCAGGTGTCTCTGTCTTCCTATCCTCCCCCTCCTCTCAATTTCTGACTGTCTCTATCAATAAATAAAGATATAAAAAAATAAAAAGAATCTTGACCCATACTCCCAGTGGGGGAGAAGTGACAGGAGGAAGAGGGGAAGAGGGCTCTGAACTCCAGCTCCATCAGGACCTGCAGAGAGAAGAGGGGAAAGGGAGAGACATTTGGATGTGGGAATAGGGTGATGTGTGGCTTGGAGGGGAGAGAGGACTGGACCTGGAGGAAAGGGGGTGGTTATGAACAAATGCAGACAGAGAGTTGTAGAGATGACAGTCAGCCCATGTCTGCAGCCTTGGGAGAACTGCGGTGGTTTGCAGTGCAGGGACTGGGGACTCAGAACTCTGGTGGTGGGAACAGTGTGGAACTGCACCCTGCTGACATGGAATTTTGTAAATCAAGGTTGAGTCACTAATGAAATAAATAAAAAAATTTTTAAAGGAATGCATTCCAAATTATCCCAGGCTGACTTCGTTCCCAAGTGCTGCTAAGTCGGCCACTGCAAAGTTGCTTTTATTTATCCAGGTGACTCGTAGGCTCTGCTCTGCCCAGGCTGAAGCGCGGTGCCAAGGAAGAGAAGAAATCATTGTGGCGGTGCTTCTACTATGACCCACGTGTCTGCCACTGCACTGGAGAACAAGAGGCACACACGGACTTCAGTCGCTCCTCAGTGGCAAAGTAAGAGTCCTGAAATGTGCTATGGATGTGACCGTTACGCAGAGAGTGGAGACGGAAAGCAGCACTGTGTGCAGAGTCAAAGTAAACCCAACGCTGATGCCAGGAGAGGGAGGGTGGCCACCTCTGGCAGGAGGAGGAGGAACAGCACTGGGCAGCGATGGGGAATCAAGTCAGGGCAGACTGTGAAGAGGCCACAGCACAAACGGCCAGGAAATGCGGGTGTTGTGCTGCTCGTCATCAGATGGAACAGAAACTGTAAGTGAGGGAGCAGAAGACACAACCAGGGCACAAGAAGGTGAACTTCTGGGTTAAGCGCACGTGGTGCAAAGCGCAGGGACCAGAGTAAGGATCCCGGTTCGAGCCCCCGGCTCCCCACCTGCAGGGCAGTCACTTCACAGGTGGTGAAGCAGGTCTGCAGGTGTCTGTCTTTCTCTCCCCCTCTCTGTCTTCCCCTCCTCTCTCCATTTCTCTCTGTCCTATCCATCAACAACAACAACAATAATAACTACAATAAAATAAGAGCAACAAAAGGGAGTAAAAAATTAATATTAAGAAATAGAAGTTAAAAAAAAATGCACTGAAATGCACTGGAGCTTATTTCAAATCCCAACACTTCATTATTTAAATAGACCCAATCTATTAAACAGACCCAATATTTAAGAATTGGGTCTATTTTAATAAGATAAATAGACCCAATGTTTACAATCAATCTTGTAAACATCCTTGCATTTGAAAGAAATGTCTGTTACGTGGAGTGTGGGACACAGCTCACCTGGTCGAGCGTACGCTTTAGCGCAGGCACCCAGGTTCAAAGCCCTGGCCACCACGTGGGAGCAACCTGCAAAGGGGAAGCTTCACGAGGGGTGAGGCAGTGCTGTGGTGTCTCTCCTCTCTCTGACTCTCCCTTCCTGCTTCTCAACCTCGATTTGGAAAACAAAAGAAAAAGGAAGTTCACTGATAGACATACACAGCTACAGAAACCCAACGAAGCCCCCACGGCAAAAAAAAAAAAAAAAAAAAAAAAGACCATTATGTCTGACTACTTCTGACATGGATCTGAAACCATGTCCGTGGCCAAAGGCATGAAGAAATAATATTCCTTTGGTTAAAGATTAAACCTCAAATAGCATACCTTGGAGCAAGAAAAGTCAACAAAGGAATAGGAACAGAGAAGGCAAGTCAAAAACTCCTTGGTGGGGAAAAACAATGTTGCCAAAAAGTTGTATTTGCACAGGTATGAAAGCACTCAAAACTAGGCGTCCACTTGACTTTGCCTTACAAGAGTACGAAACTTCAGTCTACAGTTTCACTGTAGAAAACTCGCCGCAACCACCACCAAGGTTCCAGTGTCAATACACCAAGAGACCCTTCCAAGTTCTCTCTGTTCACCTGCAGGAGGGAAGGTTCCCAAGTGGTGAAGCAGTGCTACAGGGGTCATCTTCCTTTCCCTCCTTGGACCCCCTCTTTCCTCTGGATTTATTGGGTCTCTATCCAATAAAAAAAAAATTTTTTTTAACTTTTTTCCAGGGTAAGAAAAGTTAAACGACTGACACAGCAGATTCACCTTTCCATCCAGACAATGTGTGGCTTCCAACCCTCACACGGTCTCTCCTCTTATGGACACAGGCCTCCCCGGGCCCATGGGTGCTCTGCCGCCTCGACCAGCTCAGACTCACCGGCACCCTCAGATCCCCACCCCATGCGACCTCTGCGCTGTGCTGCCCAAGGCTGAGCCGCATTAATCCAAGGTTCTGGGCAGCTGAGGCACGGGAGCTCCGGTGCAGGGTCACATGCGACTCCTGAGTGGCTACCAGACAGGCGACAATAACCTCACAGCCGGTCAGCCCACGTGACAGACGCCGGCCAGGTGCGCACCCACCGGTCACAGCACTGGGCTGGGCTCACTCTCCAGCAGGGTGATCACCTTGCAAAGAGAAACGGGGAGGAGGAGGAGACCCAGCAAAGACAACTGAGAGGAGCCAACAGCCCAGCTTTCCAAAGCCAGTGAATGCAAACAAAGGGGGGGGGGGGTGTCATCTTTTCTGAAAAGGATCAGCTGCCAAGCTGATGACCTCACTGCACTTCCGAGCCTGGCAGTGACGTGAACACTCCACGTGAGGCGAGCCCGAGGTTGGGGAGCACAGGAAGCAGCAAACCACACTCTCCGGCCCTGGCCTCCTCCTGCGAAAGGAAGCGTGACGCCTACAGCTGAACACCCAGACGGTCTGACTTCTAACAGGCTGGACAGGCCCCTCCGGAGGCACCTGTGTCTGCCGCCACTGGGACTCTTAAGACTACGGCCGCCGAATTTTAGATCTAGAGGCACAGAAGTGTCACACTCAGAGTGAGCAGAGGTAATGACAGGCAAGAAAGGTGCAGGCCCCCCCCCCACGAGGGAAATACTGATCACAACCCCACCAGTACCTTACCGACCAGATTAGGAGCCTCAGAAAAGGTGAGCTGAAATGCCAAAATTTCTTTTCCTTTTTAATATTTAATTACCTATTTATTTATTGGATAGAAACAGCCAGAAAGAGACAGAGGGTGGTAGAGAGGGAGAGACAGAGAGACACCTGCAGCCCTGCTTCACCTCTTGAATAGCTTCCCAGCTGCAGGCAGGGACAGGGGGCTCGAACCCAGGTCCTCGTACTGTAACACGTGTGCCAACACCTATCTACCCCACCCCCAAAACATTTCAAGGTCAGTCTCTGGCTTGTCAACATGAACTTAGAACCCGCTTTACACTTGACCTACCGGTTAAACAAAAAAAAAAAAAAGAAGAAGAAGAAGAAGAAGAAAGAAAAAGAAGAAATGAAAGCGGGGTAACTCTTTAAAGGCCTAAAAGCACTGAGTATATTTCTTCTTTCTTTAAACTGCCACTGCGTGCTCCAGACCGGTCCAGTCAGTAGGTCTGGCTGGTGCTGCAGAGAAAGGCCTCTCCATTTACATGTTTGGCTCTCTAGTGCTGCAGTGTTTCCATTAGATAAGGAAAGAGGAAGGAGAAAGTTTAAAAATTAAATTAAAAAAACAAAAAACCTTTTTCTCTGCTGAGTGTGAGGGTAAACGGAGCGGCCACCACTACGGAGACCGGAGGGGAAGAGACTCAGAGAGGAGACGCCCACCCTGCTCCCCAAGAGCCCGGCCGCGCCTGCAGGACCCAGCGCCCCAGGGGCAGTGGCCACCCGGCACCCAGGGACCCCGGACCCCAGGAAACCACGCACCCCAGGGAGCCCGCACCCCAGGGACCCCGCACCCCAAGGACCCGCACTGCAAGGTCACCGCACTCCAGGGACCCCGCACCCCAGGGACCCCAAACTCCAAGGACTCGCACTGCAAGGTCACCGCACGCCAAGGACCCCGCACCCCAGGGACCCCGCACCCCAAGGACCCCGCACCCCAAGGACCCCACACTCCAAGGGCCCTGCACCCCAGGGACCCCGCACTCAAAGGGCCCTGCACCCCAGGGACCCCGCACCCCAAAGGCCCTGCACACCAAGGACTCCGCACCCCAAGGACCCCGCACTCCAAGGACCCCGCACTCCAAGGGCCCTGCACCCCAGGGACCCCGCACTCAAAGGGCCCTGCACCCCAGGGACCCCGCACCCCAAGGGCCCCGCACCCCAGGGACCCCTCGACCCCGCGCCCCCAGGTGCCCCCAGGCCGCGGGGTCCAGGCCTCCCGTCCCCGAGCTCACAGCTTGAGCTGCTCGTAGGTCGTCGCCGCCATCCCGCAGCCCCGCCGCCTCGGCCCGCCGGCGCCCGTCACCCGCACCGCCGCCGCACAGCCCGACCTCGCCCGAGCGCGCCCCGCCCCGCCCCGCCCCGCCCCGCCCCGCCGCGGACGGCGGCCGACACCCGACACACTTGTGCCGCGCGCGAGTCGGGAGGTGCCGCCCGGCGCGACGTGGGGATGGGGGCGGAGCCTGCGAGAGCGCGGTGACGTCGCCGCTGCGGATTGGCCGGGCGTCCGCGGGGGGCGGAGCCTGGGGCGTGAGGGAGGCCGCCCGGCGCCAGTGCGGAGCCGCAGCGCGTTGCGTAAGAGATGATGGGCGCTGCGGCGGGCCTGCGGCGGGCCGGGGCCAGTGGCGCAATGGATAACGCGTCTGACTACGGATCAGAAGATTCTAGGTTCGACTCCTGGCTGGCTCGGGGGCGCTTTTTTCTCGTGCCTCCTTTTCTCGGCCACGTGGTGGGTCGGGTGTTACAGGCGGCGCTGGAGGTGGCGTAGCTGCTGGCTCGGGCGCCTCTGCCCCGGACGGCGTCATTCCAGCGGCGTCTGCAGCGCGCAGCTGCGACCTGGTGGCACAGGCGCCCCGTGTGCGCTGGAGGCTACTGGGGTGCAGTCCTTGGGGGACGCCGGGGGCGGGGGGCGGGGGGCGGGGGGCGGCCGGGGGGCAGCGGGGAGGGGCGGGCCGGGGGGACACTGGGGAGGGTAGCGGGGAGGGCCGGCCGGGGGGACACTGGGGAGGGTAGCGGGGAGGGCCGGCCGGGGGACACTGGGGAGGGCCGGCCGGGGGACACTGGGGAGGGGCGGGCCGGGGGACACTGGGGAGGGTAGCGGGGAGGGCCGGCCGGGGGGACACTGGGGAGGGTAGCGGGGAGGGCCGGCCGGGGGACACTGGGGAGGGCCGGCCGGGGGACACTGGGGAGGGTCGGCCGGGGGGACACTGGGGAGGGTCGGCCGGGGGGCAGCGGGGAGGGGCGGGCCGGGGGACACTGGGGAGGGGCGGCCGGGGGGCAGCGGGGAGGGGCGGGCCGGGGGGACACTGGGGAGGGCCGGCCGGGGGGCAGCGGGGAGGGGCGGGCCGGGGGACACTGGGGAGGGTAGCGGGGAGGGCCGGCCGGGGGGCAGCGGGGAGGGTCGGCCGGGGGGCAGCGGGGAGGGTCGGCCGGGGGGCAGCGGGGAGGGTCGGCCGGGGGACACTGGGGAGGGGCGGGCCGGGGGACACTGGGGAGGGTAGCGGGGAGGGCCGGCCGGGGGACACTGGGGAGGGTAGCGGGGAGGGTCGGCCGGGGGACACTGGGGAGGGCCGGCCGGGGGACACTGGGGAGGGTCGGCCGGGGGGACACTGGGGAGGGTCGGCCGGGGGGCAGCGGGGAGGGCCGGCCGGGGGGACACTGGGGAGGGTCGGCCGGGGGGACACTGGGGAGGGGCGGGCCGGGGGACACTGGGGAGGGTAGCGGGGAGGGCCGGCCGGGGGGACACTGGGGAGGGTCGGCCGGGGGGACACTGGGGAGGGTCAGCCCTGGGGGGGGGCAGTGGGGAGGGTCAGCCCTGGGGACACTGGGGAGGGGCGGCACCGGGGAGGGGTCAGCCCTGGAGAAGTGTCCCGGGGCGGCGACACCCCTGGTGGGGGGGGCGGACACCCCCGGGGAAGGACACCCCAGCGTGGGTGCTGCATGCCCGCCCCCACACGGGGAGACCAGAGGCTTGAACTTGGGTCCTTGCACACTATGTGCCCTCAATTACGTGCGCCCCCTCTTGGCTCCTCCAGCCAGATACAGCCCCCACACAACAGCCTTTGATCCACTTTCAGCTTGGGGGCCTGGCCCTCCGGAATCTCCGTATTGGGGTGCGTCCCCTTATTTCTCCATCAGGGGGCTGTCGTGTGTGGACCAGGTCGCCTGAGAGCTGCCAGACCCCCAGCAGCCTGGCCCTGAGGAGTCGGGTCATCTGGAGGAAGGTGCTTCTTTTGTTTTTATATTTATTTTCTCTTTTTGTTGCACTTGTTGTTTTTCATTGTTGCTGTAGTTATTATTGTCGTTGTTGGCTAGGACAGAGAGAAATGGAGAGAGGAGGGGAAGACAGAGAGGGGAACAGAAAGACAGACACCTGCAGACCTGCTTTACGGCCTGTGAAGCGACTCCCCTGCAGGTGGGGAGCCGGGGGCTCGAACCAGGATCCTTAACACCGGTCCTTGCGCTTTGCGGCACCTGCGCTTAGCCCGCTGCGCCACCGCCCGGCTCCCAGGAATGTGCTTCTAAGCAAATGGCAGGAGGACCTGAGGCTGCCTTACTCCCTGGGGGGGTGGAGGGCACAGACATCACCCCTCGTGGCTGGTGACCCAGCAGCCCCGCCAGGGTGAGACGGCCTGGGACGGACTCAGCTGGATCTACAGGGCCGGGGCTCAGGGAACAGTGCAGAGCCGATGGATGGGCTGAAAGGCTGCAGTGAGCCGTCTTGTCCCTGATGTTGGAGTTTCATGACTTCTTCCAGGGTTTGCAAAATCGTGGCCGGTTTACTGACTTGGAAGTAGGAGAAAATCTGGGACCCTTCATGGTTCTGGCACTCATGGTGTTCCTTTAAGAACCCAGAGCCTGCCGGAAGTAAGTCAGCCTCTTAGGAACTGCTTGCGGGTCTGAGGCCCAGAGGGCCTGGTTCAGTCCTGGGCATCACCTTACACCAGAGGGGAGGTGCACTCTGATCTCCTCCCCGACCTTTGTCATAATGAATAAATAAATGCACAGATCTGAGGAAGAAGGAAAAAAAAAAAGGAATCCGAGTCCCAGGGGTGGATCACAGACCTTGGCGCGCTCAAGGACCTGGCTTCGGAGCCCAGCGACACGAGCGCAGCGGTCTGGGTAGCTAGCGCAGGGAGTCCCAGCCACCGCCTCCCAATGTGAGCGCACATCTTTCTTTCCTATTTTATTTCTTTTAAAAAAATATTTTTATTTTTGAGGACCACGCAGTAGCACACCGGGTTAAGCTCGAATGACGCAAGCGGTCGGCAGAAGGATCCCAGTTCGAGCCCTGGCTCCCCACCTGCATTGGTTTTGCTTCACGGACGGTGAAGCAGGTCTGCAGGTGTCTGTCTTTCTCTCCCCCTCTCTGTCTTCCCCTCCTCTCTCCATTTCTCTCTGTCCTATCCAACAACAATGACGGTAATGACATCGATAAACAGCAAGGGCAACAAAAGGGAACAAATGGCCTCCAGGAGCAGTAGATTAGTAGTGCAAGCATGGAGCCCCAGCAATAATCCTGGAGGCAAAGCAAAAAATATATATATATTTTTTATTGGAAAGACAACCAGAAATCAAGGAGGGAGGTGGAGATAGGGAGGGAGAGAGAGGTGCCTGCAGCCCTGCTTCACCACTTGCGAAGCTTTTCCCTTGCAGGTTGGGACCAGGGGCTCGAACCTGGGTCCTTGTGCCCTGTAACGTGTGCTCAACCAGGTGCGCCACCACCTGCCCCCCCCCAATTACTTTTTTATCATTGGACAGAGACAGAGAAAATGAGAGGGAAGATAAGAGAAGGAGAGAGACAGAGACACCTGCAACCCCAGTCTTTATCAAACTTTTTAATGTATCAAGGTTATTCTGCCGCCCTGCTTCACCACTCGTGAAGCTTTTCCCCTGCAGGTGGGGACCAGGGGCCCGAACCCAGGTCCTTGTGCGCTGTAATGTGAGCACTTAACCAGGTGCGCCACTGCCTGCAACCCCCCCCCCCCATTTTATTTTACTTTATCTGATGGGACAGAGACAAATCAAGAGGGGAAGGGGAGATAGAGAGAGAGAGTGCAAGGCACCTGCAGCCCTGCTCCACTGTTCACGAACCTTTCTTGCTTCCGCTGGATGGGGGGCTGGAGTCTGCGTCCCTACACGTAGTAACGTGTGTGTTCAACCAGGTGTGCCACTGCCCACCCCAACCCCCATTAGCAATGTAAAGAGTGAAACAGTTGGTCCGGGACGTGTGGAACTGCCCCCGCAGAAAGCCCTGGCACCGTAAAAGTCACAATAATAAAGTCACAGCTCTAGGAGTAAAAGCAGTTAGCAGGAAGCACCACTGTTTACTCACCTGGACAGACCACTCAGTCAGCATCACCCTGGACAAAGCTTTAATAGTCTACAAATGGATGCCGTTTTATTGTCATAGTTTGCATAATTTTAGAGTAAAATTTTGAATAATTTTAGAGTAGCAATATTCTGAATAATTTTAGAGTAACAGTAAAATGTATGATTAATCTGATAGTAAAAGAGACACAGAGAAAAAAAGTTGCCCTGAACAGTGAAATATTTCTGCATACACTACACAAACATTTCCCACCTCCATCAGTTCTGGCTCAGAACAATAGATAGCTGGTCTATTTCACTCATCATGTTTTTTCCTCTCAACCACCCTCATCATATTTTTTAAAAATATTTTTAATTTATTTATTTTGGATAGAGACAGAGAAACTTAGAAGGAAGGGGGAGACAGAGAGGGAGAGACACCTGCAGCCTTGCTTCACTGCTCATCAAGTTTTCTCCCTGCAGCTAGGGACAAAGGGCTCGAACCCAGGTCCTTAACCAGGTGTGCCACCACCCAGCCCCCTCACTTATTTTTTTTAATTTAAAAGTCACTTTGTGGAGTAACCGAGAAGTTGGAACTTATCACTGACACAAGGACAGAACGATTTGGCTTCCCGGAAGACGCTTGTCACAAGTGCACCCAAAACAACGGCTTGGGTCGAAGCTCACGCACATTGTCGGCGACAGGAACGGAAGCCGTCATAGACGCTGTCTTCTGGGGGTGGGAAAGGGTACACAAAACAGCTTGCAAAGGTCGTGTGAGATCCAACATGGGAATCAGAGGTGCCAACCCGGAACACTGGAAAACTGAGTCTAGACTCGACCCCCCCCCCCAAACTTAACTGCAGCTGTGCACTGGCGTCCGTGGACGGATAGTTGCGGGGACCCCACCACACCCCAAATCACGATCCACAGATGCTCTCAGTCCTTCTAGTCAGCCCTCCAGTCACACACCCTGGCCTTGCATCTACCGCAGAATCGGTCATCGCAGAGCCCAGGAGTAAAATCCACTTGTCAGTGCAGCCACAAAGTTCATGTCCTTTCACTCAGGGGCCAACTGTGCTGTGAGTCCCCCAAGCCCTACGGTGTCACTCGGGCCGTGGGAACAGGACGGGAGCAGCTCCTGAGGTGACCAGAGTCGCCCATCAGCCAGGGCTGCAGTGGACTCAGCAGTGAGAGTTCTCACTTGAGCACTATCACGGAGAAATGACAAGTCCTGCGGCCCTGCGCAGGGCTCTGCTCACCCCGGCCTCGGCAGAAGACGGGGGAAGAGAGACGAGGAGACACACAGCACCCCGACTCGGCAAGCTACACTAGACTCCTGGCTTTTCTCACACCACCAAAGCAGGTAGGAGGAGGCTGGGAGACAGGAAAGACTAACGGACATGCAGGCAGTAGGGAGAGCTGGAGGCTGGCTTTGGGATCTAGTATCGGGCCACAACTCTCTTCATTTCATCCAAAGTCTAAGGAGTTCAGGAAGGACTACTTGCTCTAATCTTAAAAACAATAATAATAATAGTAATAATAGAGACACCTGCTCATCCTGGCTTACCAAGGTGCTGGTGTTTCCTTTGCTAGGTACCTATTTCATACTCCCATGTCAGCTCTACGCGGCTCACGACACAGGTAGACATCTCTTCCTGGCTTTTGTGCAAGGATCTGCAGAGACATTTCTGCCCTGTGCCCTCTCCAGTGACACTGATGAGAAGTTGCTCCTTGGGTTTCTCTGCTATCTGGAGTAAGTCTCTCTCTTTCTCTCTGATCTATTTTATTTACTTCTTGAAGTACAAGGACAGCAGAGCAGCCCTCCAGTACATGTGGTGCCACGGATCGAGCAGGGAACTTCAGACATACACAAGTTTTGCACTCTACAAATTATTTCCCCCAGCCTGGAAATTCTCTTAGGATTCTTCAACAATCTAAAATGCCTAAAACACCATGATCTGCAGAGATATCTGCACCACCGTGACCAAGGCCATGGTGACATTTTCACTTAAAGAGTTAAGCGTAGATTTTAAAACTGACCTGCTACCAATTTAACAAACACATCCCAGCGACTTCTCACAGTGGCTCCAAGGCAATTTTCTTAACTCTGTTGGCTTGAAAGTGGAGCAAAGGTGAGCCAGCAAGGCCAGAAAGATCCCTGGTGTGGCAAAGACAGGCTCGGGTGCATCAGACAGCTGGCTTCATCTGCTTGCCCGCCTTGCCTAAGTTAAGCTGGATGACTTGGAGAGAGAGGGAGGGAGCCTCGGGCTCACGTCGCCAGCTCCCGGAATTCATGGGTCTGCAGAGGCTCAGCCTGTGAAAATGAACTGGTGAAACCGAAGCCCCTTCTGGCCAAAGGATCCCCACAGAATGAATTAGAGAGCAGTGAAAAAGACCGTTCATGGTGCCCATTCTGTGCTTCTTAGAGGCAGCTGTATACACAAGCCAGAACAGAGACTAGAGGAAGACCTGGGCCCGTGGAGTCTACCAGTCCTGAGCACCTACGGCTCCTCCCGACCACCCTCCTGGGAGCCCGGTGGCCAGTCCTCTCACTCTGGGGCATCAGGTGAGGAGGCAGAAAGCAGATGCCAGGAGCCATGCCACCAGCCGGGCTGACAGTGGAGAACTGGCACAGTCCCACAGGCTGAGAGAAAAAAAGCTGGCCAACTTTTTAATTTTACATAGAAATACTAAGGAGCCGTGGCCTCTGGCCTCGGGACAGGGCCCTCCAGGGCACACTCGCGTGGAAGTGGCCTAGAGACCTTGCCAGCGGGGTGGCCCTGCTCAGCCACTGCTCAGCACATTGACGTACAGAAAGCTGTGCCTCCCACCTTCACCTGGAATCTTCCCAGCCGACCTTTGCTTCAGATCACAGAGTCCTGGCCGGCCGAACCTGGCCTGTGTGAAGTCAAGAGATTCCTAACATATCCAAGAAGGTACCCGAGAGCTAACTTCCTCCTGAAATCTGAGACTTGGTGAAACTCTGAACTGTGAGGTATTTGTGTGTGTGTGTGTGTGTGTGTGTGTGTGTGTGTGTGTGTGTGTGTGTGAGAGAGAGAGAGAGAGAGAGAGAGAGACTGAAAGTGGAGGGAAAAAAAATTTTTTGAAGAAGAAGAAGTTGAGAAAACAGACAAAAGCAGTGTACCTTATAATGATTTCTTGAAAACACAATATCTGTGCCAAGAACTGGGCAAAAGAGAAACCTATGAACTGAATATAATAACTTATCCTGCAGCACACACACACACACACACACACACACACACACAGCCCTCGTGCTGGCCTAGCAGTGTGCTCACACACCACCTCCCGGCTGTCACGAGGGCGGGCTCTCAGGATGTGGGCAGGATTCCTAAAGCGCCCATGCTCAGTCAAGACAGGTACGTGAGGTGTTTCCACATAGGATCCTGAGACTTGCCTTAGTAGGAGAACTCCAGAGTCACAGACTCTAGAAAGTTCTACAAGAGGAGGAGGAAAAAAAAAAAAAATTAAACACCTGGTGCCTGCACCAAGTTCTTTCCCCAAAGCACACTCGGCTAAGACGGGGCCAAGCTCACCAGGCTCCCGGCCGCCTGGAAGGGAGTGAAGACACATGAGCCTACTCAGAGGAGACCCCATGTCTCATTTCAGAGCTGGGCTGCGGCTCACCAAGTATGTTAGACCCAATCCCCCTGCCTGAAAAAGCACTTAAGCTCTGGAGTGGAAGCGAGTCTTCTTAGACCGTTCGGGGTATGTGTGTGTGCAGGGTGGGGGGTGGTGAGGGGTGGGCTGTTTGGGTGCAAGGATCTTTCTAGCTGGGGGGGGGGCTTTCACTCGCAGTGAGGCAATCTCCCGTCACATGTCACACTCTGGCTGGCTGCAGCTGCTTCCTGAGTGACTCAGTGCAGACGTGGCGGCAGAGAAAGGCACTTGGGAAATGCAGGCACGGGCAGGTAGGGCTCACTCTCTGGCTCCGGGAAAGGACCCCGTGCATGTCTTCCCCACCCCACCCCACCCCACCCCCATTCCATCGCAGCGACCGCCGGTTTCGGTGAGCAAGCTTCTCTTGTATATCCCCGGCTTCCTGTGCGCCGAGAGGCCCGGAGGCTCCTGGGGCTAGAAGTGGTGCTGGTGGAGGGCAGTGGCCGAGGGGCCGGGCTCCAGCCTCTTGATGTGGCAGGAGTGGCAGAAGAGGCGACCGTCTAGGGGGAAGCAGCGGTGGCCGTCCTCATCATTGAGCTCTAGCCCGCAGTCCTGCAGTGAGGCCGACGTGTCAGAGGGCAAGACCCCACGGGACATACACACACCCCAGAGTCAGCAGGGGACGCTGGGTGGGCAGCGCAGCTCCTGCCGGGTGGGGTGCTGACCACGCCGCCCACACGGGCCACGCGGGGCAGGCTGGAGCTGGGGTTGTGACGGCAGTGTAAGCACACACCAGATCTCCCAAGACTGGGGACTGAAAAACTCATAAAATATGTCAGGACAGAACACTGAGGACCTGTGGAGGACATTGTGACATTCTGGGTCTATTGAACTGAATAAAAAATCATTACAAAAACTAACCTCGGCCTGGGGAGACAACATCCTGCTTCTGCAAAAGACTTTGATGCCTGAGGCTCTGAGGTCCCAGGTTCGGCCCCCAGTTCCACCATCAGCCAGAGCTGAGCAGGGCTCCGGTCTCTAGCTCTCTCTGTGTATCTCCTCCACTCTGCGTCTCTCTCATTTAAATAGATATTTCAATAAATCCACTAAATATGTTTATACCAGCCAGGGGCATGTCAGTTGGCGGGGGGGGGGGAGGGGGGAGGGTCTAAAGGGGAGGGGTCTGCAGGGTTTCTTTATTATTATTATTTTTAATATTTATTCCCTTTTGTCACCCTTGTTGTTTTATTGTGGTTACTGTTGTTATTGATGTTGTTACTGATGTTGTTATTGATTGATGTTGTCATTGCTGGATAGGACAGAGAGAAATGGAGAGAGGAGGGGAAGACAGAGGGGGAGAGAAAGACAGACACCTGCAGACCAGCTTCACTGTGTGGGAAGCAACTCCCCTGCAGGTGGGGAGCCAGGGGCTCGAACCGGGATCCTTACGCCGGTCCTTGTGCTTTGCGCCACGTGCGCTTAACCCACTGCGCTACCACCCGACTCCTGTCTGCAGGGTTTCTAGGGTTCTGCTGAGAAGGAGCTTTCAGCCCGCAAGAAGAGCTGTGACACACCCAGATGTCTGCATCTGCTCCAACCTGAACCCACAAATCAGGCTGCACCCCTCCTCCCCCTGGTCCCTGCTGGAATCCTGCACCCATCTCATGCCCCAGTCCCCACCCACAGGAGCTGGTTTTCTCCTGGGCTTCCAGGATGCGCCATGGGGCTGGCAGGGAGGGCCTACCTCACAGTGGTAACACTCCACGTGGTAGTCTCTGTCCATGGACACGACTCGGATGGTCTCGTCTGAGCCCTGGACCAGGGGAGAGCAAGACCAAGCCATCAGGGGGTCTGCCGGGCTGCATGTGGGGCAGGGCAGGGCAGGGCAGGGCAGGGCAGGGCAGGGCAGGAGCGGACGACACTCAGAAGAAAAGGACACAGTCAGCAGATGAGGGGAAACAGGAGGAGCCAGCAGCCTTCCCAGAACATCAGTGTCTACACTGCACACAAGTGCCCACCAGGACGCTGCTTTTCATGAAAGAAGTTAAGGGGTATATGGTCCATGGAATACTAACTACTCTGCAATTAGAAAGGACGATACCATGTCCTTTGATGCAAGAGGGATGGAGCTGGAGGGGATTATGCTTTGCAAAATAAAGAGGTGAAAGACAACTACCAGATGGGTTCACTCATTTGGAACCTCGAGAACTAAAACACACGAGTCTGCAAGAAAAAGAAAAACAAAGACACAGAAGTAAAAGACCGCCTCTAAGACGGTGTGAGCGCTGTGGTGCTTTCTGCTGGGGTGGGGTCAGAGAACTCTGAGCGTGGGTGCATGTGGAGCTATGCCTGGAACCTTGCAATCCTGTAAACCACTAGTAAAGAAAATTTTTTAAATATTTATTTATTCCCTTTTGTTGCCCTTGTTTTATTGTTGTAGTTATTATTGATGTCATCATTGGATAGGACAGAGACAACTGGAGAGAGGAGGGGAAGACAGAGAGGGGGAGAGAAAGACAGACACCTGCAGACCTGCTTCACCGCCTGTGAAGTGACCCCCCCTGCAGGTGGGGAGCCGGGGGCTCGAACCGGGATCCTTACACTGGTCCTTGTGCTTTGCGCCACCTGCACTTAACCCGCTGCACTACCGCCCAACTATAATGAAAAACAAAACAAACAACAATAACAAAAAAAAAAAAAAACCCTGTTTTCTGCTCACCTTGTAGTCTGGGAATTAATACCATGTTAGAGAGTCTGACCTGGTTTTAGGAACATACAAGGCACGGGGCTGGAGAACCGGCTACTTGGTGAGGACACCACATACCTGAGTGGGCATGTTAGAAGGACATTTCTTTGGGAGTTGGGCGGTAGCACAGCGGGTTAAGCGCACGCAGCACAAAGCACAAGGACCGGTGTAAGGATCCTGGTTCGAGCCCCCGGCTCCCCACCTGCAGGGGAGTCGCTTCACAGGTGGTGAAGCAGGTCTGCAGGTGTCTATCTTCTCCCCCGCCCCCGTCTTCCCCTCCTCTCTCCATTTCTCTCTGTCCTATCCAACAACAATGACATCAACAACAATAACTACAGTGATAAAACAACAAGGGCAACAAAAGGGAATAAATAAATAAATATTTTTTAAAAAGGACATTTCTTTATCTGCAGCCAGGACCTCACCAATGTGTGATTACAGTGCTCTCATCTTTTCATCCAGAGAAACAGACAGACAGACAGACAGACAGAACCGTACCATCACAGCATGCTCCTGTGCATAGCCCCTCCTGTTAGGTGGCTTAACTCAAACCAGGGTGGTGCACATGGCCTTCCCAGTGGGTTATCTCTCTGGGCCCAGAAGGTGTTCTTTTAATTTTTATTTATTTATTCCCTTTTGTTGCCCTTTTTGTTTTATTGCTGTTGTCGTTGTTGGATAGGACAGAGAGCAATGGAGGAAGGGGAGACAGAGAGGGGGAGAGAAAGACAGACACCTGCAGACCTGCTTCACCGCCTGGGAAGCGACTCCCCTGCAGGTGGGGAGCCGGGGGCTCGAACCGGGATCCTTATGCCGGTCCTTGCGCTTCGCACCACGTGCACTTAACCTGCTGCGCTACCACCCGACTCCCCAGAAGGTTTTTTTTTTTTTTAAAGATTTTATTTATGAGAAAGATAGGAGAGAGAAAGAACCAGACATCACTCTGGCACATGTGCTGCCAGGATCGAACTCGAACTCAGAACCTCATGCTTGAGAGTCCAAAGCTTTACCATTGCGCCACTTCCTGGACCGCAATGGCAATCAATTTAACTGTTACCTCTATACAGGAAACATCTGAGTAAAGTATCTACTGAAAAGCTACTCAGGACCACAGAGGTAGAAGGTAGAAGGTATTTTTTTAAAAAGTGCAGAGACAGGACACCAATCTGGTAAGTAGCCCCAGGAGATGTTCACAGTCTTGGAAGCCCCCGGAGCAGGTCTGAAAGGTATCTTACCTCAGGAGGGAGAATGGGGAGTCCACAGGCTGCACACTTGGGGGCCAACACCCTGTGGGGAGAAGCAGAGGAGCAATGAGTGGACAGCAAGCACTTTCTGGACGGCCAGGGCAGATGAGACTTGTGCCTGGAGCCTGCAGAAAGCCTCCCTCACGGGGCCCTCACACCTCCTGCCCACAGCCTGGCTCAGCCTCCGGGAGTGAAGCCAGTGACCTGAGTCCATTCCCTGTGGAGTCAGGTACAGGCGGGGCCGTGGGGCCTGGCCAGTTCTTGCTGAGGCCTTTTTTTTTGGTGATTCCTCAAGCTGTTCCTGTCTGCCCCAGGACACCAGAGGCCCTGCTCAGGCTTCAGAACCAGTACGCCGTGGCTGGGCTGGGGAGATGGGGTAGCAGGCCTTGTAGACGCTCCTGCCTGGACCCAGGCTTCACCCCGGCCAGACCTGCTCAGAGCTCCCGGCCTCCTTACTTGTGGTAATCCCGGACACAGTAGATCTTGTTCTCGGAGTCCACAGTGAAGGGCACCCCGTCCAGACACTCGTTGCAGATGACGCAGCGGAAACAGCCTGGGTGGTAGGACTTTCCCAGGGCCTGCAGGATCTGGGGGGGCAACGGAAGAGGGGGGCAATGGAAGAGAGGCCCGCACTCAGCCAAGGGAAGGAAGGGCAGGGAGAAGGGAGAAGCCCTGGGACTTGTTGCAACTATGTTGCAACTATCTGTTAGGGCTAGGGAGATTGCTCAGGGGAGCAGAGTGCAACTTTTGCAAACCTAAGGATTCAGGTTCGATCACTGGCACCACAAATGCCAGAAGAGTACTCTGGTGTTTTTCTCTCTCTCTCAATAAATTTTTCCCCTGTCAAGGCTTTATGTCTGCACAATTCCACCTCCCTGGCACTTCCCCACCACCTCACCAGCCTTCTTTTCCCCCAGGCAGAACATGAAAGACAGAGAGAGACACAAAAGGGAAGACACCATAGCACTGTTCCACCCCTTGTGAAGCTTTCCCTGTGCGTGGTGTTTAGAAGTGAAGTTCAGGGGGCTGGGCGTAGCGCAGCGGGTTAAACACACATGGCGCAAAGCTCAAGGACCGGTGTAGGGATCCCAGTTCGAGCCCCGGGCTCCCCACCTGCAGGGGGGTCACTTCACAGGCAGTGAAACAGGTATGCAGGTGTCTGTCTTTCTCTCCCCCGCCTGTCTTCCCCTCTTCTCTCCATTTCTCTCTGTCCTATCCAACAACAACGGCATCAATGGCAACGATAATGATAACCATAACAATGGTAAAACAACCAGGGTAACAAAAAGTAAAAAATGGCCTCCAGGAGCAGTGGAGCACCAAGCCCTGGCAATAACTCTGGAGGCAAAATTAATTAATTAATTAATTTAAAAAGAAGTGAAGTTCTGGCTTGAACTTCGGCATAGTAAAGTGTACATTTGAGATACATATATTTTTTAATCTTTATTTATTTTGAATAGAGACAGAGAGAAATTGTGAGGGAGGGGGAAATAGTGCGGGAGAGAGACAGAGAGATACCCTGCAGACCTGCTTCACCACTTGTGAAGCTTTCTCCCTGCAGGTGGGGACCAGGGTCTTGAACTCGGATCCTTGTACACTGTGGTATGTGCACTTAACCAGATGTGCTACCGCCTGGCCCCACATTTGAGCTACCTTTCAGCTGCTATAAATAAACAGCAATAAAACAAAATAAACTAAAATTTACATCCCTGGGCCCCACTCATATCCCTGCATCTGAGACTGGTACACCCAGCAGCTGGCATTTTCACAAAGCAATTCTGACACACACTAAAGTTGGAGAGACTCTGGTTTGGTTTAAAGGCGGCTGGAGATTTTTCTGTGACTTGCACAAGTCTCATCTGCCTTCGCCTTCCAGAACGTACAGATAGACATCTATCAGCCTCCCGGAGCCCGGCCACATGGTGCTTTCACCCAGGCAGAATAAGGGGGCTGGGGGCTGAGGCGACCCTCGATGGTGCATCTGTGAGGCCTCGGGATAGACAGGCCATGTTCCGGTTCCTGCCACCGCTTTGCCCTGCATTTATAAAAGCCAAGGCCAAGCTGCAGCCAGGAAGGCCAGGCCAGGACTGTGTGCTACTCCAGCTTTCAAGCTTCCTCTCTCCCTTGGGGTTTCACAAACCTCAAGGCACCCCTCCATCTATATAAAGGTGCCCAAGCAGGGAGGATAACCAACTGAGCTTCCAAAGTCAGTTGGCAGTGCAGAACTTGGAGCACATGGAAGCCCAAACCAGTGCTATCTTGGCAGAGAAGGAGCCTTACACTCAGTGAGCCTGGCCCACGCCAGAAGTCCAGTAGGGAGAAGGTGCCATTCTGCTACTTTCTGAATAGTTGTAAAATTTTGCTTTATCCCGAGGAAGATGGGTCCTAATATTGGAGCGGCTTGGAATGTTCCTACTCATGACCACAGAATGTGAGCTCAGATCTACAGGGATGCAGAGGTCACACAGGCTCCTAAGCTGAATATGGGCCTCAGATCAGATCAAATTGATGGGGTTTACAGTCAACAATATTTATACCCCTTTCCCATACTTGGGAGCTACTCTCTTCCCTAATCCAGCTTTCTGATCCTTTTTCCAGCCATGACATCAACTCCCCAGACAATAACTTGGATCTACCTGGATATCAGATTTCAGGCTCGGGGGGAAAAAAAAAAAAACTAGTATAGCCACAGGCCCTTTGGAATATAACTAAAATATGCCTCCTAGCTATTTACAGAACAGAGACCCCCCCACCAACTCTTCATCTGCACTACTCTAGCTTTTAAGTTCATGATTAGTCAACAACTTGTTCAACTTTATATGTTAACTCTTTTTTTCAGCCACCAGGTTCCAGATGCCAGCATGATGCCAACCTGAGTTCCCTGGGCAGACAACCCCACCAATGTGTCCTGGAGCTCAGCTTCCCCAGAGACACACCCTACTAGGGAAAGAGAGAGACAGGCTGGGAGTATGGACCGACCAGTCAATGCCCATGTTCAGCGGGGAAGCAATTACAGAAGCCAGACCTTCTACCTTCTGCAACCCACAACGACCCTGGGTCCATGCTCCCAGAGGGATAGAGAATGGGAAAGCTATCAGGGGAGGGGATGGGATATGGAGTTCTGGTGGTGGGAATTGTGTGGAGCTGTACTCCTCTTATCCTATGGTTTTGTCAGTGTTTCCTTTTTATAAATAAATTTAAAAAAAAAGAAAGAAAAATGTTTATTATTGTCGCCCCTTGATAATCTCTAGAAGAAAAATAAAGTACACAATTGGCCAACAGCTATACTCATACACACAAACACACAAATATTTATATCAACGTATCAACTACAGGGCAATTATTGTCTATATGACAACTTTTATTAGAATCATCAAGCAAGCAGATGCAGTAAAACTCGAGGCTGACTTAGACACCACTAAAACCCTAGAGGCCTTTGCTCTCCAGCTTGAAGGCAGATCCCATGGGCAAATGCAGGGACAACAAGGGATGCACAGTCCTCCAACAGCTGAGAGAATAGCAAGCTCGCCAGATAAAGGGCTACGGAGGCTGGAAAAGGGTAAGAGACTGACTCACTTAATGATGATCTCTTTGGTCACTACCAGGCCACCCCATCACCTGGGGCCCAAGTCAGGGAGTCCTGGGATTCCCCCAGATACTATGGGCCTAGACCTCTAATAGATATTAGAGGTCAGATGGGCCCCAGGTCAGATGGATGGAGTAAACAGTTAATGGTATTTATATACTTTCTTCAAGTTTGGGAGCTACTCTCTGCCCTGACCCATCTTTCTAATTCCATTCTCAACTCTGACTACATTCCCAGACAATATCTTCGGCCCACCTCCATGTCAGCTGTCAGGCTCAGGCAAAAATCACTAAAGTCATGGGCCCCTTGGAACATACCTAAAATAGATTTCCTAGCTTCTTCCCACCCTAAAACCCCTGCTCTCACCTGCCCTGTTGCTATTCATTAAGCATTTTGTCCTGCCACTTAACTTACTGCTTTTTGGTCATCAAATTGCAAATACTGTCATGATGCCATCCTGACCTCCCTGGGCAGACGCCCTCACCCATGTGTCCTGGAGCCTCCCCTCCCCAGAGCCCTGCCCCACTGGAGAAAGACAGAGACAGGCTGGGGGTGTGGATCCATCTGCCAACACCCATGTCCAGTGGAGAAACAGTTACAGAAGCCAGAACTCCCACCTTCTGCTCCCCAAAAAGAATTTTGGTCCATACTCCCAGAGGGGGAGAAACGTTAGGGGAAAACTACTAGAGGGTTCTTTCTGTCCTATCCAACAACAGCAGCAGCAGCAACAACAATGGAAAAAAGATGGCCCCCAGGAGCAGTGGATTCGTAGTGCAGGCCCTGAGTCCCAGCAATAACCCTGGAAGCAAAAAAATTTTTTTTTTTCATCAGGACCCAGAGACAGAAGAGGAAAAAAGAAAAAGCAGTTGGAAGTAGTAACAGGTATCTCTACGCCTTAAAATGGAAAAGGAGAAAAGAAGAAACGGCCATAGAAGAAATGGGGGTGGGGGGATATAGGTGGATGGACAGCTACAGAAATAATAGTCAACCCATCTCTGGGACCTTGGGAGAATCACTGCCGTTTCCAATGGAGGCACTGGAGACGCAGAACTCTGGTCGTGGGAATGGTACCCTGTTATTTTGTAATATTGTACATCACTAATAAAACTTTTATTTTTTATTTTATTTTATTTTTTCAAATAGCTCACATATTTATTATTACTGAGTCAGGTAACAGGAAGAGATACAAGGCTGAGTGGGGTCCTAATCAAGTGTGCAAGACAGAGCTCCGCTCAAAATCCTAGCAGTCTCTCCCAGCATAAACATGTACGCATCTTAGAGAGGAATCCTTATAGAGCCAGCTTTGTTATTCTCCAGTGTCTCCTCTTGGAGTTGTACCTGATCTTATTACCAGTTTTCAACCGAATCCACTGAGGAATAGGACGGTTCTGCTTTGGCTTCTTAGCCAGGAAGCGCTTGATTCTGAAAGTCTTGTGGGAAGACATGGCAAAGACAAGTCAGTCCGCCACCACGATGGCGGAGAAAAGGAGAGAAAGCCTAATAAAACTTTAAAAAGTGTTTTGTTTTATGCGGGAGAACACCTGGTCTCACTGTGCAGACACGGAGCCCCCCCCCCACCCCCGTGTTAGCAGAAGGGGCTCAGCCAGGTGACACACAGTCGGCAGCAGGACTTCTGCTGGAGAAACACTAATGGCGTCTTCAGGAATCTCTCTTCGCATTGTTCCAATTTCTGGTGGTAGTCAAGGGCTACTCCTCAGGTTTTTAATTTTTTTTCTTTATTCTATTTATTTATTTATTTATTTCCCCTTTTGTTGCCCTTGTTGTTTTTATTGTTGTAGTTATTATTGATGTCGTCGTTGTTGGATAGGACAGAGAGAAATGGAGAGAGGAGGGGAAGACAGAGAGGGGGAGAGAAAGACAGACACCTGCAGACCTGCTTCACTGCTTGTGAAGCGACTCCCCTGCAGGTGGGGAGCCGGGGGCTCAAACCGGGATCTTTACCCAGACCTCTGCGCTACCGCCCGACTCCCTCCTCAGTTATTTTTTTAAATATTTTATTTATTTACTTATGAGAAAGATCGGAGGAGAGAGAGAACGAACCAGACATCACCTGCTATGTGTGCTGCCGGGGATTGAACTCAGGACCTCATGCTTGACAGTCTACTGCTTCATCCACTGTGTTACCTCTCAGACCACTATTTCTCAATTCTTTATTTACTAAAGGGTTTTGAGTTCCAGAGAAGACCCAGGTTCAACTTCACATATCCCTTGTAGTAGACACTGCCTCCAAAAAAGAAAAAACTGTTAATTTCCTTCCCTTCTGATATATACAGGCCAACATTACAAGAAATAGAAGAAAGAAAAAGAAAAAGAAAGAACTAGAGGACATTCTGCAAGCCCTTCCTCCATACCCCTTGAATCTAAGCTGGCCTTTTTGACTATCTTTGATCAACACAGTAGGGGGGGAATTAATAATGTTTTGAGATTTCTCAGGTAGAACTTAAGAAAACTAACAGATTCGTCTTCCTTTCTCTCTTGCTACAAGGAAGTTCAAGGTAGCAGCTGAATAAGATGAGTGGCCCCAGGAAGAGAGGCCTGGAGGGGGGAGCTGGCCTTGGCCGCCAGCTGTACAAATGGATGAGGAACTCTGGCCAGCACCACCCAGAGTGAGAGAATCACTCTGCTGAGCCCTGGCCTCATTCTGGACCCACTGAGCCATGACCCAAAAGGGGTCACTGGTGTTTGAAATCCCTACATCTCGGGGCAATTTAACCTGTCAGAACAGATTAGCGAAATCCACGAGAGGACGAAAGATGGCCAGAAGTAAGGGTAGGGGCCAGTCACATCCCTTCTTCTTCTAGCGTTTGCCCTTCTTAACCGTAGCCAGTCAACAGCGTCAGGTCGAGCCTGATGTAAAGTTTCGAGACCTCCTTTGAATCTGGAGAGGTGGCAGTCGTTGACTATGTGGGTCGTAGTCTGTCTGGAGCTGCAGGGGCAGTTCGGGTCGTCTCTGGCTCCCCAGCGATGGAACATAGCGGCGCACCGGCCATGGCCTGGTCGATAGCGATTGAGGAGGGCCCGATCATAACGTGCCAAGTCAAAGCCGGGTTGACGCTCGCAGGGGTCTGTGATGAGGTGTTTGTTCTTGACCTCAGCTGACTGCCAACTCTGTTTCCAAGAGTCTGGAACAGAGAAGTTCAGTGTAGGCGTAGGAGACCAGATTGGATGACGAGACGTCAAGCGTTGGACAGGGTGGGCGAAGATATCGGCGTATATTGGCAGGTCTGGTCGAGTGTAGACGTGGGAAATGAACTTAGATGATGCCGCATCCCGACGAATATCTGGCGGGGCGATGTTGCTAAGAACTGGCAGCCATGGAACCGGGGTGGAACGGATGGTTCCAGAAATGATCCTCATGGAGGAATATAATTTGGAATCGACCAAGTGGACATGGGGGCTACAGAACCATACTGGGGCACAGTATTCTGCAGTGGAATAGCATAATGCCAGAGATGATGATCGTAGTGTGGAAGCGCTCACGTCCCATGAGGAGCTGGCCAGTCTTGCAATGATGTGATTCCTCGCGCCCACCTTTGCTGCAGTTTTTATGAGATGTTCGTGAAATGACAGGGTGCGATCGAGAATAACGCCAAGATAGACTGGCTGGGCTTCATGCCGGATTCTCGTATCGTCAAGCTGCACATGAAGCTCACGTGAGGCCGAGGCATGGTGTAGATGGAAAACAGATGATACCGTTTTTGCAGTGCTAGGGATTAGTCGCCGTTTTTTACAGTAATCAGGTATCAGAGACATGTCTTTCGTGAGTGTTTCCTCGAGGATGTCGAACTTGGATGCCTGAGTTGCACAGCAGATGTCATCGGCGTAGATGAACTTCCTTGAAGAAGTTTCTGGAAGGTCATTGATATAAATATTAAATAGCGTAGGAGCCAGAACAGAGCCCTGGGGGAGGCCACTTGAGACAAGTCTCCATCTGCTAGACTTGTCACCCAGATGCACCCGGAATCTTCTGTTTTGGAGAAGAAACGATATAGTGTTGGCCACCCATGGAGGCAGGCATCTTGAGATCTTGACTAGGAGACCACGGTGCCAGACAGTGTCATAGGCTGCTGTGAGATCAACAAAGACAGCACCCGTCTTTAAATTCTTCTGGAATCCATTTTCAATGTAAGTTGAGAGGGCCAGGGCTTGTTCGCAGGTAGATCTTCCTGGGTGGAAACCAGCTTGGGTGGGTGATAGGAATTTCTCTGTAAGAGGAGAAATACGTGACAGAAGCAGCCTCTCAAGGAGTTTGTCACACACGGAGAGGAGAGAAATTGGTCTATAGCTGGCGGCCAGTGTTGGGTGTTTCTTTGGTTTCAAAACTGCTATTATCTTCGCACGACGCCAAATTTTGGGCATAGATTCGGATTCCAAGATGTGGGACACGTCCCTAAACACAGGCGTCACTCACCTCAGAAGCAGTGAGTCAGGCAGAGTGACAGGAAAATCAAGAGCAAGTTCTACTACAGAAACGGGCTCAGCAGTCTGGGGACACTTGACTTGGGAAGGGCTGGCTCCCAGCAGCCTCTCAGGGTGAGGGTGGAGGCCCGGAGGCCCAGGCAGGCCTGGGTGCCGATGAGGACACAGCCGTCACAGACCTGCACAGAGCCTCCTCCTGAGCAGACTCTTTCTCTGTGCACCCTTGTTTGTCCAGCATTAAGCCAGCTCCTCCTGCTTCACCCTGCATTCCTGATACTATGGCCTACTTACATAATCATTGGTTTGCCTGAAAGATCCCCACCCATCCCATTCCTTTAATCTATCTTCTTTCTACCCTCAAGACCCTCCCTGCCTACAAGGTAATATTAATCCCACCAGTTAAAACACTCGCAACAGTTGCTAAGGAAGTTTCTACCTTCCCAGCCCACTTCTGCCTTTCTCCACCCCCTTTCCTAGCCATTTCCATTTCCGACTTGCCACTTCCGGTCCTACCCTATAAAAGCATTGTCTCTCTGATCAATAAAGACACTGCATTACCACTCTGCCAGGAGTTCAACACTCTCTCTCTCCTGCGTGGCTGAGTGAGTAGCAGCCCAGGCTGGCTCTGGTCGAGTTCTCTCCAACCCAGAGAACACACGCTCGGGAGGAGGCACCCCCAAGCTAGCCCAGCACGTGCCATAGGCAGGTCAGCATAGACTCAACCAGTGAGCACTCACGGCCATCAAAGACAAGCATGAGAGTGTTGGCAGTGTCTCTATCCACAGTCAAAAACTAGAAATTGGGGGCCCGGCGATGGCACAGCAGGTTAAGCACACGACACAAAGTACAAGCACTGGTGGCAAAGATCCCAGTTCAAGCCCCCAGCTCCCTACCTGCAGGGGAGTCGCTTCACAAGCAGGTCTACAGGTGTCTGCCTTTCTCTTCCCCTCTCTGTCTTCTCCTCCTCTCTCCATTTCTCTCTGTCCTATCCAACAATGATGACATCAACAACAACAATAACTACAACAATGGAAAAAAGATGGCCTCCAGGATCAGTGGATTCCTAGTGCAGGCACCAAGCCCCAACTGGAAGCAAAACAAAAACAAATAAACAAACAAAAAAGAAAAACTAGAAATCACCAGAAGGGTTGATGAACACACTACTCTCTCCTCACAGGGGAACTGCACTCAGCAAGAAAGTGTATGAACACAGGCAAGAATTCAGAGAAATCTCAAACACTTCTTCCCTTCCTAAGGAGGAAACAGAGGCCCAAAGGGGCCCAGACTGGATGACTCCATTCACACGGAGCTCCAGGACGGGCAAGAAGGACCTGGAGCAGCAGAGGGGATAATGGTGGTCCTGCTGTGACTGTATGGGGGGGTGGGGGGTGGGGTCCTTGTCTGGGAAAAGGACAAGAAGGAGCTTTCTGAAGGTGGGGACAGAGGGAATATCCCAAGTCTTATCCAGGTAAGACAGTCCATGTGTGTGAGGATGTGTCTAGAAACTCTCTCGGCTATCTACCTACCCATCACGTGCTGAAGGTAGATTTGCTGCTCAAGAAAGAGGTCAGAGAGGCAAGGAATCCGTGACTTGAGGTTTCTCTCCAGAATGGCTTCAGTGGATCCACGCAGAGAAAGAGAGCCACCAGATGATTCTCTAAGGCTGACCTCCAACAGGGAATCATCTGACCCCAAGGACAAGCAAGGCTGGTATACTCATTCACCTCAGCACCTTTCCTTTCTTCTTCTTCTCTTTGCCATCCGGGATTACTGCTGTGCTGCTGCCTCTATAACAACTCTACCACTTCCAGCTTTTTACCTTTCTTCCTTCCGACAGAAAGAAAGAAGGAGAGAGGAAGAGAGAAAGAGAGAGACACCTGCAGCATTGCTCCACCTCTTGTGAAGCTTTCCCCTGGCAGTGGGGACCGGAAGCTTGGACACAGCCTTATCCTACCAGAGGCACAGAGAGAAGCATGGTCCCCACGCAGATGCGCAGATGCTGAGGCCCAGACAGGCCCAGACAGCCAGTGGCTGAGTGGAAACGGAACACATGAAGCACGCTCCTTATTCCACTCCCACAACGCCAGGTACAGACCCTCAAATCTCCTCTGAGGAAGTGACCGACCCAGGAAGGAGATGGGGGTGGGGGTGGGGACACACCACCTTGTTCTCCAACTTTCTGCCCCTAACTTCAAGTGGCTGGTGTCTGCAGTATAGACAGATCGCTCTAGAATCTCACCTCGGACTTTGTGGGGGTCACAGAAAATC
Organism: Erinaceus europaeus; assembly: GCF_950295315.1. Lineage (NCBI taxonomy): Eukaryota > Metazoa > Chordata > Mammalia > Eulipotyphla > Erinaceidae > Erinaceus > Erinaceus europaeus. Next base: position 100,711,829 of record NC_080173.1, read on the forward strand.
ACAGGGAGGCCAGTGAAGGTCAGAGGCTAGAGGAACAAGCAGTATCTGAGGACAGTGCTGGTCAAGGCCGCAGTCAGGGGAGTTGAGGATGTTTAAAAAAATAATACACGGGGCTGGGCAGAGGTGCCCCCGGTTGAGCACACACGTTACAGTGCACAAGGACCCAGGTTCAAGCCCCCAGTCTCCATCTGCAGGGGAGACCTGCTTGTGAAGCGACCCCCCTGCAGGTAGGGAGCTGGGGGCTTGAACTGGGATCCTCGCCACCAGTGCTTGTGCTTTGTGTCGTGTGCTTAACCTGCTGTGCCATCGCCGGGCCCCCAATTTCTAGTTTTGTGAGAGGTGATGCAGTGTAGCAAGTGTCTCTCGATTTCCCTCTCTCTCTCTCTCTCTCTCCATCCCCCCCTCCCATCTCAATTTCTGACAGTCTATTCAATAAATAAGTAAAGATAATAAAATTTAAAAAATACATTAGAGGGGGTCGGGCGGTAGTGCAGTGGGTTAAGCACACATGGCGAAAAGCACAAGGACTGGAGTTCAGGATCCCGGTTCGAGCCCCCGGCTCCCCACCTGCAGGGGAGTCACTTCACAGGCGGTGAAGCAGGTCTGCAGGTGTCTGTCTTTCTCTCCCCCTCTCTGTCTTCCCCTCCTCTCTCCATTTCTATCTGTCCTGTCCAACAAGGAACAACATCAACAACAATAATAGTAACCACAACAAGGCTACAACAACAAGGGCAACAAAAGGGGGGGGGGATGGCCTCCAGGAGCAGTGGATTCATGGTGCAGACACTGAGCCCCAGGAGTAATCCTGGAAGCAAAAATAAACAAATACATAAATAATAAATACATTAGAACAATCAAGAGGGAGTGCAGTAGACTAAGCGTTGGATGCACCCTCAGGTTCAGTCCTAGCACCCCAGCATTGCATGTGCCGGAGTGATGTTCTGATTCTCTCTCTCTCTCTCTCAAGTAAGTCTTTTTTTAAAAAATATTTTATTTATTTATTAATGAGAAACATAGGAGGAGAGAGAAAGAACCAGGCATCACCCTGGTATATGTGCTACCGGGAATTGAACTCAGGACCTCCTGTTTGAGAGTCCGATGATTTAGCCACTGAGCTACCTCCAAGACCACTCAAGCAAGTCTTAAAGGCAGCAGCAGCAATAACCCAGAGTACGGGTTCTGTTGGAGGAAGCAGGTCACACTGCACTGCATCTGCTTTTCATAAAGCCAGCTGTACGTATAGCGCCGGCTGGGAAGCACTGTTTCCACTTGCTTATTTATTTTCTCGGACTGTCTCTCCACTTTCCCATCATCCCCGTGTGTTCCACTGCCCCTACTCACCATGTCCATGATCAGATGTCCACAGAAAAAACACCTGTCAGCAGACTGCTGGAAGCCCGAGTACTGCGATGGAAAGGGGATACCAGTCAGCCCCCGGCGGGGAAGAGGGCTCCAGCCACCTACCCGCCAGTCCCAGGGACCAGGAGCAATTTCTCAGGTGGGTCACTCCCTTCCTCGGGACTACACAACTGCGTGAAGAGCCATGGAGTGGCCAGTTTCTTCCATGGAAGCCATTCCAAACAGGACCACTTTCCCAAAGGCCGGCCGCTTCTGAGCAACCACAGCCTGCCGGCCGTGCAGACAGAGGCCTAGTCCTCGGCCAGTGGGGCTCAAACAGGTGTCCCAGGCGCCACTGATGAGGTGGGAGGTGGAAGTCCCCGTGAGCTTCACTGAACTGGAAACTCAGGGGACGGGGTCCTGCGGTCAGGGGCTTCACACACCCTTCCTGTGATCCTTTTTTTTTTAAAGATGTCATTGATTCATTTATCTTATTTATTTTAAAAAATATTTATTTATTCCCTTTGTTGCCATTGTTGTTGTAGTTATTATTATTGTTGTTGTTGTTGATGTCGTCGTAGTTGGATAGGACAGAGAGAAATGGAGAGAGGAGGGGAAGACAGAGAGGGGGAGAGAAAGACAGACACCTGCAGACCTGCTTCACCGCCTGTGAAGCGACTCCCCTGCAGGTGGGGAGCCGGGGGCTTGAACGGGAATCCTTATGCCGGTCCTTGCGCTTTGTGCCACGTGCACTTAACCCGCTGCGCTACCACCTGACTCCCTCCTTCCTGTGATTCTGATGCACAAACAATTAAGACACCACAGATCTGTTCCTTACAGTAATTCTTTTTTTTTGTTTGGTTTTTTTGGTCTTAAGGCTTATCGCTTGGGCTCGACGCCTGCACTGCGAATCCACTGCTCCTGCAGGCCATTTTTCCATTTTGGTTGCCCTTGTTGCTGTCGTTGTTGGATAGGACAGAGAGAAATGGAGAGAGGAGAGGAAGACAGAGAGGAGGAGAGAAAGACAGACACAGACACCTGCAGACCTGCTTCACTGCCTGGGAAGCGACTCCCCTGCAGGGGGGGAGCCGGGGGCTCGAACCAGGATCCTTACACTGATCCTTGCGCTTGGTGCCACCTGCGCTTAACTCACTGCGCTACGGCCTGGTCCCCAAGTAACTCTTAAAGGCAAGTGTCACAGCATTTCTCAAATGGAAGCAGAGGGAAATGGAGAAGTAAGGGACCGTATCGAGGTTAGACAGTCTGTTTAGGGAGCATGCTCAAGGCTGGCTCTGGCTAAGATGCCATCTCTTTAAGTGTCAGGTTCAGGGCTGGCAAGATGGCCCACGTGGCAGCTGTGCTGACCGTGCCCAGCCCCCGGTGGACTAACGGGAGCTTCGGTGATGCGGTGTCTTTCCCTTTGTCACTGCATCTCTATTTTTCTTTTTTCTTTTTTAATTTTTATTATTATTTTTTACTGGATAGAGACAGAAGTTGAGAGAGGAGAGGGAGATAGAAGGAAAGAGATGGAGAGAGACACCTGTAGCCCTGCTTCACCACTCGTGAGGCTTTCCCCCTGCTGTCAGGACTAGGGGTTTGAACCTGGGTCCTTGCGCATTGTAATATGAGCACTTAACCAGGTGTGCCACAGCCTGGCCCCTTCTCTGTCTTTCTATGGTGTTACTGTCAGAGAGAACATGTGATGCAACGAACAGAGAGGTGACGGGCCAGGCACACAGCCCGGCAGACTGGACGCCGAGAGGCCGGGAGGTGACGGGCCAGGCACACAGCCCGGCAGACTGGACGCCGAGAGGAGGGGAGGTGACGGGCCAGGCACACAGCCCGGTAGACTGGACGCTGAGAGGAGGTGGCCATGGGTGAGGCCGCACTTGGCTGTCACACAGCTCGGCGACTGAAGCTGGCACCACGAAAGCAAGGCCCAAAACCAAGGAGGAAATGACCCCTCCTGGCGTTGCAGAAATGGACCTCATTTTCTGCTGAGACTGGTTTGGATCTCCTGGTCTGTTACCGGCCAACAGGTCACAAGGAACCAACCCCTCCACCCACAGAAAAGACCGCCCAAGGCACCTTTGGGCCTCACAGTTCTAGTGCCTGAAACGCAGGGTCGGCTTAAGTCTGATCTGCGCCCACTGCTGTGAGACTGGGGGAACAAGTCTGCTCTTTCCTCCCCAGGAGTCATGGCAGCTGGAGAGGGGATTATCCACAGCACGAACCAGTGCCAGTGCCCGAGCTGCTGGGACAAAATAGACCCCCGGTGGGCTGGGGGGGGGGGGATGCACAGAACAGGAGCTTCCCAGTGTCGAGACCAGGGGACAGGAGGGCTGTTGGACTCTGGGCAAAGCACAGGCAAGACAAACTCAGCAAGAGATGCAGCACATGCAAAGGCACTGAGGTAAGGGGCTGTGCAGACAGCAAGGCAGCGGGTGAGGAGAAGCCAGGCTGGGCAGTAGTGCTCTGCTACATTCAAGGGGGAGCCAGGAAGCAGGAGGGGCCTGGGATGAACCAAGGCCCCCATTTTTTTAAATTTGTTATCTTTATTTATTGGATAGACAGAGAGACATTGAGAGGGAAGGAAAGGGAGACAGAGAGGGAGAGAGACTGAGAGACACCTGCAGCCCGGCTTCACCACTTGCAAAGCTTTCCCCCTGCAGGTGGGAACTGGAGGCTTCAACCTGGGTCCTTGTGCACTGTAACATGTCGCTCAACCAGGTGCGCCACCGCCCAGCCGCCTAAGGCCTAGCAAGGTGATACTTCCACGTGAGACCAGTGGAGTATGGCGACCCCCAAGGAGAGCTAAGGAAGGAGTGAGGGAGGAAGAGAGAGAAAGAATGGAGGGAGGAAAGGAAGGAAGGAAGGGAGGAAGGAAGGAAGGAAGGAAGGAAGGGAGGGAGGGAGGGAGGGAGGGAGGGAGCTGGGTCCTAGGCCAGAGGTTTAGGAAATGGAAGAGCGGGAGTTGGGCGGTAGTGCAGCAAGGTCGCAAGGACCAGCGTAAGGATCCTGGTTTGAGCCCCCGGCTCCCCACCTGCAGGGGAGTCGCTTCACAGGCGGTGAAGCAGGTCTGCAGGTGTCTGTCTTTCTCTCCCCCTGTCTTCCCCTCCTCTCTCCATTTCTCTCTGTCCTATCCAACAACGACATCAATAACAACAACTACAACAATAAAAAACAACAAAAGCAACAAAAAGAGGGAGTGAATAAATATTTTTTTAAATCTTTAAAGAAAAGAAATGGAAGAGCAGGAAGAAAAGGGAGAGCGACAGGAGGATAGGTGCAGTGATCCTGGAGCCCTTCCAAGCACACAGCTCTGCTGCTGTTCATGGAACCAGAGCCACCGCAGCCCCACAGAGGGAGAGCCAGGCCCCTTCCTCTGGCAGTGCAGGGGCCCAGCAAGACCACCTTCTTCTGCCACGTTGCCCCACCACAGGCTCCCACTGGCCTCCAGTCAGGTCTGAAGGGAGGGAAGGCTGAGGTAACAAACTCACCAGGAAGTCCTCCTCACAAAACACTTTGCCATTAACAAAATAGAAGGCTTTTCCTCTCAGCTTCCGGCCTAAGGGAAAAACACAAAGGCAGGGTGAAAAAAGAGATGTTAATATGTACTTTAAAAAATAGAAAAGATAAAGAAGTTTTATATATATATATATATATATATATTCTTCTTTTTAAACATTTTGTTTGTTTACACCACAGCAATGCTCAGCTCTGGCTTATGGTGGTACTGGAGATTGAACCTGAGACCTTTGGTGCCTCAAGCATGAGAGTCTTTTTTGCATAATCATTATGCTGTCTCCCCAGCCTGATAAAGTTTTTGAAATCTTTTAAAATATTTATTTATGAGAGAGAAAGAGAGAGACAGAAAGAACACCAGAACATCACTCTGGTACATGCAAAACATTGGGAATCAAGCTTGGGACCTCATGCTTGAGAGTTCAAAACTTTATCCACTGCCCAATCCCAAATCATGACAGGTTTTTTTTTTTTTAGAAAAAGGTTTACTTATTTATTATCAGAGCACTAACCAGCTTTGGCTTTTGGTGGTGCAGGGGATTGAACCTGAGGCTTCAGAGCCTCAGGCATGAGAGTCTCTTTGCAGAACCAGTATGCCATCTCCTCCACCCAAAGCTTATTTTATTCATTACATTTGAGACTTTGACATGAGACAGAGGAAAGGAAGAGAGAGGAGCCAGAGGGCCCCTGGGGGGTGTGTGGTGCTGGGATGGAGGCCTCCTAAACATACAGAAAAGCTTGGGCGCTGCTTCCGGAGACAGAAGCTGCCTAAGGGCAGACAGACAGAAGGCAGCAGCAGCGCCTGCTTGCACAGGGGAAACCCAGGGTGCTGGGGATCCTCCCGTAACCACTTCTAGCCCCTCCTCTCTGCAGAGAAAGAAGCCAGGGGACCTGGCAGAACAGCAGAGGCAGAAACGGGGAGGAGGGGTGGCCCTGTCTTAAGAAGTGCCAAATGCCTCCTCCAAGCATCTGGAGCCTTCTCTGACCTGTTCTGGAGAGGGGTGGCGGGGCCAGGAGCTCTACTGACCAGCTGTCAACTCACAGCTTCCTTTCCTTACGGTTTTGTTTTTGTTTTTTTTTATCTGAGCTTCAGACTACACGTATTGTTACGAGGATACTGAGTCTTCTTTATTCTTTCCCCCTCTCTTTATCTAAATGAAGTGTCCAGTGGTGGGAAAACTTCAAAGCCCCGGACTCTTGGGAATCAGCTTTTGGTTCTATACAGGGCAGATACTGTCCAGACTGACTTGGTCCTCAATTCCTTTGAGCCCCTGTGGAAGGTCCACCATCCCTCTGGGACGCTGGACTCCCGGATGAGAGAAGACTGAGCAAACTCCAGAGATTCCAAACCGCCATGAATTCTAAGCACTCAGGAACTCTAGCTCCAGGGGATCCGGGCCTTCAGCACCAACTATCACCAGCGAGGCAACCGGTAACAGCGCCTGAGACAGAGACGCCCCCCCCCCCCAATGCCGAGCACCCCCAGGGCACGCAGGGAGAGCAAGGCCGCTGGCAAGATGCCGCTGGAGGACAGGGCAGCCGAGGCAGGTCAGGCCTGGTCTCTCTTGTGTGGCTCCCTGGCCTGCCTGCTTTCTTCTGGCATCCAGAAGGCTTCAGGACGAGGGCAGACTGCTGCTGCCAACAGGGCCATGGGGGGAATAGAGGCCATCAGGACCCAAGTTTGAGCCCCGGCTCCTCCCACCTGCAGGACGGAAGTTTCATGAGCAGTGAAACAGGCCTGCAGGTGTCTGTCTTTCTCTCTTTCCTCCCTTACTTCTGTCTTATCAAATAAAATAGAAGGGGAGGGAGCCGGGCAGGGGCGCAGCGGGTTAAGCGCACATGGCACAAAGAGCAAGGACCAGTATAAGGATCCCTGTTCGAGCCCCCGGCTCCCCACCTGCAGGGGAGTCACTTCACAGGTGGTGAAGCAGGTCTGCAGGTGTCTGTCTTTCTCTCCCCCACTCTGTCTTCCCCTCCTCTCTCCATTTCTGTCCTATCTAACAACGACGACATCAATAACAACAACAATAATAACTACAGCAACACTAAAAAACAATGGCAACAAAAGGGAAAATAAATATTTTTAAAATGTCAAAAAAAAATAGAAGGGGGGGAAAAGGACAAGCTGGCCGCTGAATGGTGGATCTGCAGTGCTGACTCATGCTCCGTTCCCCACCCCCCAAAAACGCCATCAGGAAACAGGGCAGCAGAGAAACGAGGTCTCCCCACTAATGTGCAGCAAGCACCAAGCTTGGGCTCCGGGGCCGGCACCAGGGTGCAGACCATTCTAAGGCATTCAGCCTGGGAGTTCTCGTTTGGCTGGTTGGTTTTATCAGAGGGCAGTGCACCTGTCCTCTCACAGAGGAACACCAGTGAGATGCAGAAGGCCGGGACTGTCCTGGTGTCCTGCGCACAAGCAAGGACTTTCACTTCTGACAGAACATCAACAAAGATTTATTTTTTGTATTGCATTGCTGCCACTGCATATTTCCTTTTTAAAATTATTTTATTTTATTTCGTTTTGCCTCCAGGGTTACTGTTGAGACTTGGTGCCAGCACTATGAATCCAAAGCTCCTGGTGGCCTTTTTCTTATTATTATTGGATAAAACAGGGAGAAACAGAGAGGAGGGGACACAGAGAGGGAGAAAGACAGACACCTGCAGACCTGCTTCCCCGCCTGTGAAGAGACTCCCCTGCAGGTGGGGAGCCGGGGGCTTTGAACTAGGATCCTTGTGCCGTCCTTGTGCTTCACCCCGCCATGTGCACTTGACCGGGTGCGCCACCACCCGGCCCCGCCATTGCATATTCTGTAAGCTACTGGCAAGAGTGAGAAATGACAAACTCCTTAGAGAGAAGACTGTAAAATAGTGACGCCTTCCTCAGTGGGGCTGCCTGGGTTTAGCTCAGGCAAGAACTCTGAGACCGTGAGGAAATATTTATTTAGTTCCAAACTGTTAGCCTGAGAGGAACGGCTACATAAACACGTGCACCTGAGCAGTGAAATGTGGAGAGAGACAGTCCACTGCGTGGGGTGCTTGTCTCGCCAGGCACAAGGCTTGACGGGCCCACCTTCTGGAGCTGGCACCACATGGGAGAGGCCAGGAAAGCAGAGAATCACTAGTCTGCGGTCGGTCGGTCGGTCGGTCTGTCAGTCTGTCTGTCTCTTTGTCTGAATGTAAAAAAAAAAAGTGGCCCAGGAGGCAACCACGGCTTTCTGCCCACACCACCGCGTGCTCATGTTGAGGCTGAAGGCCTCGCAAGGCCTGAAAATGGTGTTACAAGTCTCCCAAGGGCCCTCGGCAGAGAAGAGGTTCCCTGCCCCTGCTCTGCAGGTTTAGAAACGGGATCCCACATCCAGACCTATCAGCAGAAATGCCTTCTGTGTTTCAAGGGCTTTAGCATATGCTGCCTGCCGCCTCCTGGACCACAATATATATGTGTATATATGTGTATTTTTAAAAAGATTTTATTTACTTATTCATGAGAAAGATAGGCGGAGAGAGAGAGCCAGACACCACTCTGGTACATGTGCTGCCGGGGATTGAACTCAGGACCTCATGCTTGAGAGACCAATGCTTTATCCACTGCACCACCTCCCAGACCACAAGATTTTTTGTTGCTGTTGTTGTTTTACCAGAGCACTACTCAGCTCTGGCTTGTGGTGGCCCAGGGGATTGAACCTGGGGCTTCGGAGCCTCAGGCATGAGAGTCTCTCTGCAGAAATATTATGCTGTCTACCCCCCACCCCATGCAGTTCTTCAGATGCTTAAAGACAAGACCACAAGTCACTACCACCTGATCTGTATCCTGTGTTGCCCTGTGATTTATTACAGAGCAATCGCAAATCCTTCCTTGCTAACTACTCTATGGAGGGCTCAACTAAGAATTAAGAAATAAAACCCGCCATACGTCCATGCTGGGAGCTGGCAAGGGTACAGGAAGTGGTTATGCCTGGGGGGATCACTGGAAACGGACCCTAGGATTACACTCAATTTTCCTTTCCTCTTGCTAAGACACCAGCCACACAGGCTCGATATTATCACCCCTGTTTTATAAACCGTGAGGCTCGGGTGGGCTTCCATGGGGGTGAGCAAACAGGAGGGCAACCCGGCTCCCTGCACAATCACTTCATTCTTGCTGAGCACACCTGGCTATGAAATCCAGTTTCCCTCTTGCTAACCAGAGAAGGTAGTAGGCTCCATTTCAAGTCTGATCTGATTATTACATGGAAGAGAGAGTTTCACCTGAGACAGAGAGAGGGGGGCATTTGAGCACCTGGCATCCACCAAGAACCTCAGGCATGAACCTGATTCCCCGGGCAGACGCCCTCCCCGTGTGTCCCAGAGCCCCTCTCCCCAGGGCCCTGCCCCGCTAGGGACAGACAGACACAGGCTGGGGGTGTGGATCCACCCGCCAACACCCATGTCCAGCGGAGAAGCAATGACAGAAGCCAGAACCCCCACCTTCTGCTCCCCATAGAGAATTTGGGTCCAGGCTCCCAGAGGGATAAAGAATCAGGAAGCTTCCAATGGAGGGGGTGGGATACGAAATTCTGGAGGTGGAAATTGTGCGGTACTGTACCCCTGTGAATGTCTGTGTCTTGTCAATCATTATGAAATCACTAATAAAAAAGGGGGGAGAGAAGTTGAAAATTAAGAAAACACAGAGCAGAACTTGGGCAGGAGTTGGTGTGCTGCACCAAAGTCAAGGACTCTGGGGTGGGGGAGGCTTCAGGCCCTGGGACATGATGGCAGAGGAGGACCTAGTGGGGGTTGAACAGTTATATGGAAAACTGGGAAATGTTACGCATGTACAAAATATTGCATTTTACTGTCGATTGTAAGCCATTAGTCCCCCCCCCCAAAAAAAAAAAAAGAAAGAAAGAACCTCAGGCATGGAAGGACACTGCTCCGCCGCTGGATTTTCATTGTTAAAAGTATTTCCTGGGGCTGGGCAGTGGCACGCCTGGTTGCGCGCACAGGTTACAACGTGCAAGGACCTGGGTCCTGACTGCCTCTGGTCCTGACTGCCTTCCCCACCCCAGCAAGTGGAGGGCAGTGTGGGCCGAGGCAGAGGCCAGCAGGCAGCCTGCACAGGCAGAGGCCGTGCTCCAGGGCAAGACTCGGTCCAGACGCGGCCAAGGAAGCACCAATGAACCTGGTGAACACCACGGCCAGCCCTGAGAGCGCTGGTGACACAGGACTGCAGGCATCTGAGCGAGGGGCCGCCTACCACCACTGGGTGGCGCCAAACCCCCACCAAGCTGTGGACAGGTGGGGCCTGCACAAACCCAGGGACTGGAGGCTGGAGAGAGGATGGATGGACAGCCTTGAGCCTCTCCCTCTCCCTCCCTCTCCCTCTCCTCTCTTTCTCTCCCTCTCTTTCCCCTCTCTCTTCCTTTCCCCTCCCTCTCCCTCTCTTTTTTTAATTTTTTTTATATTTATTTATTTTCCCTTTAGTTGCCCTTGTTACTTTGTTGTTGTTGTAGTTGTTGTTGTTGTTATTGATGTCGTCGTTGTTGGACAGGACAGAGAGAAATGGAGAGAGGAGGGGAAGACAGAGGGGGGAGAGAAAGACAGACACCTGCAGACCTGCTTCACCGCCTGTGAAGCGACTCCCCTGCAGGTGGGGAGCCTGGGGCTCGAACCGGGATCCTTACTCTGGTCCTTGTGCTTTGCGCCACATGCGCTTAACCCGCTGCGCTACCACCTGAGTCCCTCTATTTTTCTCTTTTTCAAATTGTTTGTTATATTTACTTATTGGATAGAGGCAGTCAGGAATCGAGAGGGACGGGGTGATAAGAGACGGAGAGACAGAGAGACACCTGCAGCCCTGCTTCACCACTCACAAAGCTTACCCCCTGCAGGTGGGAACCAGGGGCTCAAACCCGGGTCCTTGTGCCCTGTAACCTGTGCACTCAACCAGGTGCGCCACTGCCTGGCCCTCTCCGGGCCTCTCTCTAGTCCTGCAAAATGGTGGCCTATGCTGCACCTCCCACATCATGCACTTTAACTGAATCTTCATTTTGCTGATGGGACTAAAACCAAGTACTTATGGCTGGGGGGGGGGGGGGGAGCCAGAGCTGGAACCAGGTCTCTCTGAGGCAAAGCCAACACTCTGCTGGCCGAGGAAAGAGCCCCCTCCAGTGAGGGACAGACAGCTCAGCTGCAGGAGCACCTGCCTTGTCCTGTGTGGCCCAGGTATGAGCCCCAGACATGGCACCAAAGGAAGCTCCAGAGCTGTGGCTGGCTGGTATGAAGGAAGGAAGGAAGGAAGGAAGGAAGGAAGGAAGGAAGGAAGGAAGGAAGGAAGGAAGGAAGGAAGGAAGGAAGGATGGAAAAAGTGGCCACGTGTGAGGTCCTAGCTCTACAAAAGAGAAAGAAAGAGAGAAAGGAGAAGATAAGGAACAAAGAAAGAAAAGGAAGAGAAGAAAGAAAAAAAAGAAAAGAAAGAAAAAAAGGAAAAGAAAGCTGGGGGGGGGCTCGAACCTGGATCTTTGTGAGAATCCTATGTGCACTTAACCCGCTGTGCCCTGCCTGGCCCCGCCAGCTATTGCTGTCATATGTTTCCCCTTCTAGGTCGTTATTACTATAGTTGTCATTGCTGTTGTTGGATAGGACAGAGAGAAATGGAGAGAGGAGGGGAAGACAGAGAGGGGGGAGAGAAAGACAGACACCTGCAGACCTGCTTCACCGCCTGTGCGACAACCCCCCCTTACGCCTTGAGCTTGGCGCCACCTGCGCGCCACCCACCACGCTACTGCCCGGCCCCCTAAATACCTCTTAAGAGCCCTCTCAGGGATCTTGGGACAGGAACAAACAAAACAAACAAAAAGCAGTAGCTGAGGAACCACGGCGAGGCCCGCCATTCAACCCAACAAGCCCCACAGGTCGCCACACGCAGCGGCTCTCTCTTCAGAAGCAGAAAGGAGGCACGGCCCCGGTGGGGAAGTAGCTGGTGCTGGGCTGCCAGGCCGCGCCACAAAGCCCAGTCTCCAAATACCTCCTCCACAGTAAAGCACAGTCCTGCCCACCCACAAGAAGAGATTCTGGGAAGAGGAAGCAGAAGTGAGCCCGGGTGTAGGCTGCGCTCTGACTGAAGGGTCCCAGTCGGGAACCGTGACCTGCCTCCGTCACCCTCACTGCCAACCACGCCGCGTCACCCGCCATCCACACTTACACTGACGGGAACTAAAGAAATAAAATGGAAAATGCCATCCGCAATCAGGTCACGTCCTTGAATCGCCGCCTCCCAGGCCCCTGCTGGCCGACTCTGGGGTTCCTTTTTCTTTTCTGTTTTTATTTGAAAGCACAGAGAGAAACTGAGAGGGGAGGAGAGGTGGAGAGAAAGAGAGACACTTGCAGCCCAGCTTCACCACTCATGAGTGTCCCTCCTGCAGGTGGGGAGCTGGGGCTTGAACCCGGGTCCTTGCACATGGTGATATGAATGTTTAACCCAGTGTGTGTGCCACCACCTGGCCTCCCGAGTTCACACTACGAATCCACTGCTCCTGGAGGCTTTTTTCATTTCACTGGACAGGACGGAGAGAAATTGAGACGGGAGGGGATAGAGAGAGGAAGAGAGAAAGAGAGACACCTGCAGACCTGCTTCAGGGTCTTGAACCCGGTCCGCGTTCACTGTTGTTCATGTGCTCAGCCAGGTGCACCACCGCCTGGCCCCGGCCCCTCTTTCTCCTTCATCTCCCGTGGCATCAGGGCTCCCTGCAGAAGCGATCCCATTGCTCTGGGTCAGTTTTCCATGCAGAGAGACGGAGAGGGAGAGAGGCCGCTGCACCAGAGCTCCCTCCAGTGCCAGAGCTGCCCCTGGAGGGCTGGGCCGGGGAGCCACCTCTCTGGCCAGCAAGTCTTTGTAAATCGGACAAACACTCCGTCTGGGGCCCTGACGCTTCCCCTCCCTCAGTCTCCTCTGGAAGGAGCGGGGAGAATGCCACCTGACTGCACAAGCAGCACACTTTTCCTCCCTCCTCCGTGGCCTCTCTCAAGTCACTGGGGTGCCAGCACCCCCCCCCCCCGACAGCCACTCGACCACAGAGGCCTGCGGCCACCAGCCAAGATGCTATTCCCGGCCACCCTCCTGCTCCAGGGGCTGCTCAACCAGCTGGTGGGTAGTCTGCTGGAGGGAGGCGCATCCTGCAGGCCTACACATCTCCATGGCAACCAAGCACACGCCATGCCAGGCGACATGGGGTGACATGGTCTGAGGGGGGAGAAGGGGACCTGACCAGCTACGCCCACCAACTGGTCACCAAGCAACAGTGCAGCAGAGGGGGACACCAGCGCAGGCTCTGAGACAAGTGGCTGGCAGACCCGAGTGAGCGAGAGGGCGACAGGGCGACAGGGGGACAGGGGGACAGGGGGACAGGGCGACAGGGCGACAGGGGGACAGGGGGACAGGGCGACAGGGCGACAGGGCGACAGGGCGGAGGCCAGGCGCCTGTGGGATGCTCAGCCTAAGGCCACAGAGCCCTCGCAAAGACTGCAGGGGTCGGCAGGCAGCTGCGACGACCTGTTCGCTCAGAAGGCGCACGTCACGCGTGCCTTACGACCACTGCCCTAAAGCAACGTGTATGACTCTGGACACCACCAAAAAGGGGGAACATATGGCAGCAACAGCCGGCGGGGCCGGGCGGGGATGCAGCAGGTTAAGTGCACACAGGATCCTCACAAGGATCTGGGTTCGAGGCCCCACACACACACCGGCTCCCTACCTGCAGGGGCCTCATTTCACAAGCAGTGAAGCAGGTCTGCAGGTGTCTCTGTCTCTCCTCCTCTCTACCTTCCCTTCCTCTCTCAATTTCTCTGTCCCATCCAAAATAAATAAATAAATAAATAGATGGCCACAGGAGCAGTGGATTCATAGTGCCAGCACTGAGCCCCAGCAAGAACCCTGGAGACACAATAAATAAATAAACAAATGCAGCTGTGCTAGCCTGGGGGATGGATCCACCTGCCAACACCCATGTCCAGCAGAGAAGCAATTACAGAAGCCAGAACTCGCACAGGGATAAAGAACAGGGAGGCTTCCGATGGAGGGGAGGGGACGCTGAACTCTGGTGGTGGGAACTGTGTGGGACTGTGCCCCTGTTATTTTGCAATATTGTTCTTAAATCACTAATACAATTTTTTTAAAAATCAGCCGTGCTATAATTATACACTCATTTCTTCCTTTAACATTACCTTTCTCTTTCCTCCTCCTCTTTCTCCTTTTGATTTTATTATCTTTAGATGAAGACAGAGAAGCATCGAGTGAAAAAGACCACGCAGCACTGAATCCTTCTCCAGTGTGCTGGGGGCCAGGCTCGAACCCGGGTCAAGCACGTGGCAAAGTAGCGCACTAGCCAACTGAACTATCCTCCCACCCTCCCTCCCTCTTTCCCTCTTCCTTCCTCCCTCCGCCCCCGCAAGAGATGAGACAGTCTCAAGTCTCAGGTGAGGGTCTCTATCTCTGTCCCACCCAGGCAGTGAATGACGAGGTCACTCAGCCGCTCTCGGGTCACTGAGTTCCTTCACCTCAGTGCCAACTTGTCTGCTATGCCAGAGCAGGCCCAGGAAGTTAGGCCCTTGGGCATGTCTCTCTTTTTCACAGAGTATCAAAGTGCTAAGTCAAGTCTAAAAGCAGCTTGGGGCTAGAGAGACAGCTCACCGTGTGCTTGGCACTTGGTGCCCAGACACCCTGGCAAGCCCTGGCACCGAGGTGTCTCCCTCACTACATCGGAAGGAAGGGCTGGCTCGGGGGCGCTACGGTCACGTCTGTGTGGGGCTCCAGCGCCACTGAATAAGCCAGTAAAACTGATTCATCTCCGGACGATGGTGCACCTGGCTGAGCTCACATGTCACAGTGTGCAAGGATCCGGGTTCAAGCCCCCGGTCCCTACCTGCAGGGGGAAAGCTTCATGAGTGGTGGAGCAGGGCTGCAGGTGTCTCTCTGCCTTTCTCCCTCTCTCCCTCCCCTTCCCTCTGGATTTCTCTGTTCTATCCAATAAAAAAAAAAAAAATTAACTGATTCATCTTCATCGTCCCTGGTCAAAGCAGCCATGAACTTGGCAAGGTCCCATGAAAATCCAAAAAAGGGTGAGGTAGATAGCATAATGGTTTGCTGGGAAATTGTGCAGATGAGGTCACATCCACCATGTTGTCCCCTCAGGGTATAGTCCATTCCCGCGAGAGCTGTAATTCTAACCCCAGAGTGCCTTGTTCCACCACGTTGTCCCCTCAGGGTGTTGTCAAATTCCTGTGAGAGTTGAAACGATATTCCCCGAGTGCCTTTCCCAACCAATCCTGCCCCGACTTGTCACTTCTGGTTTTTGCCCTATGAAGTCCTCCTGCTTCCACCTCTGCTCTCTCTCTCTCGCCCGCTTTTCACCTCGGTGACTGGACACAGGGAAGGGTGCTACACGTGGCGGGAGGTGGCCATTTTGCTAGCTCCACGTGGCCCGAACTGCTGCGCTCTCACCCAACTCTGAGGTGCCCACGCGAATAAAGATTTGTGTTCCCTCTCCGCTCTGGATCTCCTCTTTCCTCTGCATGGCAGCCCGACAATGGTTCTGCAAACAGACTCCCACGCCTGAAGCTCCAAAGTCCCAGGTTCAGTCCCCCACACCACCATAAGCCAGAGTTGAACAGTGCTCTGGTGTTTCTCTCTGTCTGCATCTCTCTCAAAAATAAAATAAATAAAAT
>NC_080173.1:100732389-100738119 GCF_950295315.1 Erinaceus europaeus
GCAATGACTATGGGTGGGGCTGTGGGCTGTGGGCTGAGGCTGGGAGTTGGGGCTATGGACCAGGGCTAGGCCTGTGGCATGCTCACCTGTGGTTCTGATGGCTGCCCAATGTTTACAATGTTTAGCCGGCCAGATGCTAAGACCCTCCCTCTGACGCTGTGTGACTCTGCCGTTTTACCTCCTCTTTGTTGCCCCACGGCTTATCCCTGTGGTTCAGTGCCTGCATGATAAGCCCACTGCTGCCTGCAGCCATTTTTGAATTAGTGATTCGATAATGATGTTCAAGACTGTGAGCTAACAGGAGCATCATTCCATACAGTCCCACACCAGAGCTCCATAAAAGTGTGGGGACTTGAGAAGAGCCAAACTGCACGACTACATTTCTCCCAACACGAAAGAGAATTCCAAGTAGACCAAGGACTCAGGTCTTAGAGCAGAAACTATCAGACACGTAGAGGAAGAAGCTGGCGGGACTCTCCCATCTAAATTGTATCGGCATCTTCGACGATACAGGTCCCACCGCAAGGCAGGCAAAAAGAAAGTAAACCCATGGGGCCACATCAGATTGAGAAGCTCTGCACAGCCAAAGAAACCACCACCCAAACAAAAAGATTCCTTGCAGCCTGGGAGAAGAGTTTTTTTTTTTTAATGTATTTTATGTTAATGAAAGCAAGAAAGATGGAAAGAGACCAGAGCCCTGCTCAGCTCTGGCTTCTGATGCTGCTGGGGATTGAACTTGGGATTCTGGAGCTTCAGGCAGGAAATTCTTTCTGCAGAACCACTGTGCTGTCTCCCTGCCCTATGAGATCACCTTGTGATGGACAGCTGCTAGCTCCTTGACGTTTCTCCAAGATCTGCCTTTGATATAGGCCGTCAAACAAGCACAAGCTGCCGCTGGGTCTCACTGACAATCTCCTGCACAGGCCAGAATCCGCCCTGGGACTGTCACCAGTTCAGGGAGCAGTTTGCAGGCACCTTCCAGCCTTTCCCGGGACCAAGGAGGCCCCTGGGCCAAGTGCACCTCCCCCCCCCCCCCCCCCCCCGCCTACCCCACACACACACTTACTGCAGGCCGTACAGGTGAAGCAGGCGTCGTGGTAAAGGCTCCCCATGGCCTGACAGGCCTGGCCAGCCCCAAACACTCCAGTGCTGCACTTCACGCAGGCACCTGCAAGAGTGAGAAACAGCCAGTCAGGGGGGCAGTGTAGACAGAACCACAGAACACTCAGCTTCTCTCCCCAAGCTCCAGTGTACTCCCTCTCCCAGCCCCATGGGCGAGTGTACTCCCTCTCCCAGCCCCATGGGCGAGTGTACTCCCTCTCCCAGCCCCATGGGCGAGTGTACTCCCTCTCCTAGCCCCATGGGCAAGTGTACTCCCTCTCCCAGCCCCATGGGCGAGTGTACTCCCTCTCCCAGCCCCATGGGTGAGTAGACTCCCTCTCCCAGGCCCATGGGCGAGTATACTCGCTCTCCCAGCCCCATGCTCAAAGCCTCGGAAACCTCCAGGCCCCAGCAACCTCCAGGCCCCAGCATCCTCCACATGGGGCTCGGCTAACATCACCTCTGCTCTGGCATCTCCAGCCCAGTGCTCCAACGGCTCCTGAGGTCAAGTCCAGACAACTGTGGCACCCTCGAATGTGCCCAGCACACAGGCTGGGCGTCCTCAACCACCCCTTCCCTGCCAGAAGGAGCCACCCCTAAGATGATCTACCCTCCCTTTTCGTTTAGTTTTTTATTTTTATTGCCACCAGGGTTCTTGCTGGGGCTTGGTGCCTGCACTGAGAATCCACTGCTCCTGGCGGTAACCTTTTTCCTTTATTTGACAGGACAGGAGAGGAACTGAGAGGGGGTGGGGAGATGGAGAGAAAGACTACAGCACTGCCATATAACTCGCAAAGCTTCCCCCTGCAGGTGAGGTCTGGGGGCTTGAACCTGGGTCCCTGTTCCTGGTAAAACATGCATTATTAATCCGGGTGCACCACTATTCAACTCTGAATCTTTTTTTTTTTTTTTAACCAAGTATCGGGTCCAAAGCTCCATGGCCATGGGGATGCAAAGCTAGTGCCACTGCCTGGCCTTTCTGCTCCTAACCTGCCAGTCCGGCATCCTCACCCGCAGTCCTGCCCCTGGAGCCCCCCTGGACCCTCTGCACAATGCCCTCCATCTGCTGCTCTCTGGCTCTGAAGACAGCACAAGACAGCACGGGGCACGGACACTGGAGAGCCAGGCTCTAACTGCGCCTGCCCCCGACTACGGCCCTGCAGTCTCACGCGGTGCCTTCTCCGGGCATCAGCTCTCGTCAGGGAAAAGAAGTTAGTCCCACCTGCCTAGAAACAGCAAAGACCACTGTGCAGATGTGTGGGGAGGCCCAGGGCTTCACATGTGTGACCTCTCTGCTCTGGGGCCACTTTTCCGGTCAGGCAGAGACCATAGCAGCAGCCCCCCCCCCGCCCCCCAATGCTGACACGGGACTCCTATGTGGGTCCTGGGTTCAAGCCTGGGCTACGTTCACAGCAAGGCATAAGCTTTAGCCAGTGGGCTATCTCTCTGGCCAGACTGCTCTGTAAGTCAAATCGAGAAAGTGCCTAGTGCAAGACCAGTAGGACGTCACTGAGTAGCTAAGTGACTGAGTCAGGTGACTTAAACTCCGTGAGCTCTGCCTCTTATCAATAAGATAGAGATGACCGTAGTGTTCTCAGAATAGTCCATGTGAGAGGACATGCAAAGAGCAGTGAGCACAGACCTTCTTTGGTAAAACGCTCAGATAAGAGTGATTAAAATGATAATAAGGGCTGGGTGGTGGCGCACCTGGTTGAACGCACGTTACCGTGCTCAAGGTCTCGGGTTTGAGCCCCTGGTCCCTCCCTGCAGAGGGAAATCTTCATAAGTGGTGAAGCAGGGCTGCAGGCGTCTCTCTCCTTCTCTGCCTCCCCTCCCCCCCCCCCCGACTTCTGGCTGTTTCTAGCAAATAAATAAAGATAACTTAAAAAAAAAAAGGTTATGCTGATAATGTCACTTCATTCAGCAAGGACTAGCTGCAACATAAGACCAGCCTGCTCCGAGGTTTGCAGACTTCCCACCATCGCAGCCCCGACGTGTGAAGAGTCTCAGGGCCGGGCGTTGTGGCGCAAATGTTACTGTGCACAAGGACCCAGGTTCGAGCCCCTGGTCCCCATCTGCATGGGGAAAGCTTCACAAGTGGTGAAACAGGGCTGCAGGTGTCTCTGCCTCTCTCCTCTATCGCCCCTCTCCCTCTCAATTTCTGGCTGCCTCTATCCAATAAATAAAGATAATAAAAATTTTTTTAAAAAAAAGATAAAACAGGAGGTCTCTTTGTCTCGACAACTCAGCAGTGCTACAGGGCTGCCACAGCCCTGTCCACAGAGAGGCCTTGAAGTCTGCCTCCAGAGAAGTCCCCCTCACGCACGGGAGAGTGGAAGGAAGAACGACATTGCAGTTATGGAAGGAAGGTCTGAGACAGAAAAGCCTTTTGGAGAGGAACGGCCCCAGAGCATAAGCAGAGGCTTCCTTCTTTCCTTTCACATCTGGCTACTCACCGAGCTGATTTATTTGTGTTAGTTCCTTTTTTGTATTTTTATTCATTGTTTTTTACCGGAGACCTGCTCAGCTCTGGCTTACGGTGGTGCAGGGGATTGAACCTGAGAGTTTGGAGCCTCAGGCAGGAGAGTCTCTTTGCAGGACCATTATGTTGTCTACCCCCCCCCAAGCTAACTCTTGTTAGTTTTTTTTTTTAAGCCAACTTATTTTTGATACTTTTCCAAGTAAGGGGCACATGGCATCTAAACACCTCCACCTGCTCCAGCCTGGCTGTCATTCACGAGAGTCCACAGTTTCCCTGAGGTGACATAAAATACACAGTGACATAAAATACACAGTCTGTCGGTGGCAGGTTAAGCGCACGTGGCACAAAGCGCAAGGACCGGCGTAAGGATCCCGGTTTGAGCCCCCGGCTCCCCACCTGCAGGGGAGTCGCTTCACAGGCGGTGAAGCAGGTCTGCAGGTGTCTGTCTTTCTCTCCCCCTCTCTGTCTTCCCCTCCTCTCTCCATTTCTCTCTGTCCTATCCAACAACGACGACATCAATAGCAACAATAATAACTACAACAATAAAACAACAAGGGCAACAAAAGGGAATAAGTAAATAAATAAATATAAAAATACTTTAAAAATTTTTTAAAATACACAGTGAAATACACAGAGTTTAAATCTACCATCCAAAGAGTCTGGACAAGTGACCAGGCACAACCCAGTCTATAATACAGACTGCTTCTATCATCCCAGTCAGTTTCCCTTACTTCGGTCCTTGTGCTTTGCGCCACCTGCGCTTAACCCGCTGTGTCACCACCCGACTCCCCCAGTCAGTTTCCCAATGCCTCTTCTCCAGCGCCTGTGGAAGTGTGTGTGTGTGTGTGTGTGTGTGTGTGTGTGTGTGTGCAAGTGCGTGCATGTGTGTGCGTGTGCCTGCCTTTGCGTGTGCGTGTAGCATGAGATCATCAGGCAGCCGAAGTCACTGTACCAAGCAAAGTCAACAGCGCCCCTATCACAATCAAACTGAAAATGTCAAAGGGACCCGGGACATCCGTGTCTCTGTCTGACCAACTCACAGACACCTGAAGCGGCCCTGTGGCCGGGAGCTCCATCAGTTCTGGGCAAACACTGTTTCTCAGCTGGCAGCAGCAGAGCTGGGCCACCTGGCAGGAAGCGTGAAGGGCAGGGCTTTGCCATCGCACTTCCTTTGAGCTTCATTACAGCAAGCTTATCACTCGGCGATCCCGGGGTACCAGCAGCTCCTGCTGGGAGCCTAGAGCTCTGCCCCCTGGCAGTCGGGAGGTGCAGTTCCGAGCTTCTTGAGTGGTGGGTGGCGTGTTCGCCTCTGGACACAGCACCAACCATGGGGCTCCTGGCTGCCTGGGAGGGTCTCAAGGACAGCCACCATCTCTTCCGTGGCCTCCACAGATGTTCAGCAGAGAAATGCCACATTTCATCATCTCCTGCTCCTCCTCCTCCTCCTCCTCCTCCCTGGCACTCGTGTGACGTGCACAGTGGATGCATGCCTGTCCTCCAGAAGCACCTCCCTTGCACAGACACTCAGAATCTTGCCCATGTCTGGACAAAGTGCACTTAACACTATGGCGTCCACAGACATACACAGAGCCAGAGAACTGACTCGTTAGGGCATCAGCTGAGCCCTGGCCTTGGCGCAGTTCAAACGCCACGATGCCAGAACCTGTCTTCACAAGCGTCCACTCCTAAGACAGTGGCAGGGCAGTAACCGCACTGCCCGGTAGTACCCAGGTCCCCGTCTGCACCAGCCTGCCCCAAGCCCCCCAACATAGCCCCCCCACCTAGCCCCCCCACACACACCGCAGGGTTATCGCTGGGCTTGGTGCCAACACAACGAATCCACTGCTCCTGGAGGCCATTTTATCCCATTTTTTTATATAGGACAGAGAGAAATTGAGAGGGGAAGGGAAGATGGAGAGGAAAAGAGAGAGGCACCTGCAGACCTGCTTCACTGCTCGTGAAGCGCCCCCCTTGCAGGTGGGGAGCCCGGGGCTCAAACCGGGATCCTTGGGCAGGTCCTATGTGCACTTAAGCAGGTGCCCCCCGCCCCCCTCAACTGACCTTGTCCACAAAGACTGACCATGAGACACACAAAGCACTGAGAATAGCCTGGCTGCGGCCCAACAGCTCTGTGATCAGAGCTGCTC